>NC_134102.1:113712669-113872669 GCF_000715075.1 Nicotiana tabacum | reverse complement strand
ATGTGGCAGGACATGGCGATGGCAGGACGCAAGACATGGCAGGGCGTGGTCATGGCACGATGTCGGACGTGGCAGGACATGGCCATGGCATGACGCAGGACATGACGGGACATGGCAGGGCGTGGTCGTACATGTCCATGGCCTGACATCGGACGTGGCAGGACATGGCCACGGCAGGACGCAGTACATGGCAGGACGCAGGACATGGCAGGGCGTGGCCATGGCACGGCATCGGACGTGGCAGGACATGGCCACGGCACGACGCAGGACATGACGGGATATGGTAGGGTATGGTCGTACGTGGCCATGGCCCGACGTCGAACGTGGCAGGATATAGCCATGGCAGGACGCAGGACGCAGGACGCAGGACATGGCAGGACGCAGGACATGGCAGGACGCAGGACATGGCAGGGCGTGGCCATGGCATGGCGTCGGAGATGGCAGGACATGGCCATGGCAAGACGCAGGACATGGCAGGACGCAGGACATGGCAAGGCGTGGCCATGGCACGACGTCGGACGTCGCAGGACATGATCATGGCACGACGCAGGACATGACAGGACATGGCCATGGCAGGACGCAGGACATGGCAGGACGTGGCCATGGCAAGGTGTCAGACGTGGCTGGACATGGCCATGCCACGACGTAGGACATGGCAGGATGCAGGACATGGCCGGGCGTGGCCATGGCACGGCATCGGATGTCGCAGGACATGGCCATGGCATGACGCAGGACATGACAGAACATGGCCACGGCAGGACGCAGGACATGGCAGGCCGCAGGACATGACAGGGCTTGGCCATGGCTCGGCGTCGGACGTGGCCATGGCTCGGCGTCGGACGTGGCAAGACATGGCCATGGCACGACGCAGGACATGCCAGGACGCAGGACATGGCAGGGCGTGGCCATGGCATGGCGTCGGACGTCGCAGGACATGGCCATGGCACGACGCAGGACATGACAGGACATGGCCACGGCAGGACGCAGGACATGGCAGGGCGTGGCCATGGCTCGGCGTCGGACGTGGCCATGGCTCGGTGTCGGACGTGGCAGGACATGGCCATGGCACGACGCAGGACATGGTAGGGCGTGGCCATGGCACGGCATCGGACGTCGCAGTACATGGCCATGGCACGACGCAGGACATGACAGAACATGGCCATGGCAGGACGTAGGACATGGCAGGGCTTGGCCATGGCTCGGCGTCGGATGTGGCAGGACATGGCCATGGCACGACTCAGGACATGGCAGGACGCAGGACATGGCAGGGCGTGGCCATGGCATGGCATCGGACGTCACAGGACATGGCCATGGCACGACGCAGGACATGACAGGACATGGCCACGGCAGGACGCAGGACATGGCAGGACGCAGGACATGGCAGGGCGTAGCCAAGGCTCGGTGTCGGACATGGCCATGGCTCGGTGTCGGACGTGGCAGGACATGGCCATGGCACGACGCAGGACATGGCAGGGCGTGGCCATGGCACGGCATCGGACGTCACAGGACATGGCCATGGCACGACGTAGGACATGGCCATAGCACGACGTAGGACATGGAATGGCATGGCCATGGCATGGCATCGGACGTGGCAGGACATGGCCATGGAACGACGCAGGACATGGCAGGGCGTGGCCATGGCACGGCGTCGGACGTCGCAGGACATGGCCATGGCACGACGCAGGACATGACAGGACATGGCCACGGTAGGATGCAGGACATGGCAGGGCGTGGCCATGGCACGGCGTCAAACGTGGCAGGACATGGCCATGGCAGGACGTAGGACAGGGCAGGACGCAGGACATGGCAGGGTGTGGCCATGGCACGGCGTCGGACGTGGCAGGACATGGCAGGATGCAGGACATGGCAGGGCATAGCCATGGCATGGCGTCGGACGTCGCAGGACATGGCCATCGCATGAGGCAGGACATGACGGGACATGGCCACGGCAGGGCGCAGGACATGGCAGGACGCAGGACATGGCAGGGCGTGGCCATGGCACGGCGTCAGACGTGGCACGACGCAGGACATGGCTGGACGCAGGACATGGCAGGGCGTGGCCATGGCACAACGTCGGACGTCGCAGGACATGGCCATCGCACGAGGTAGAACATGACGGGACATGGCAGGGCGTGGTCGTACGTGGCCATGGCCCGACGTCGGACGTGGCGGGACATGGCAGGAAGCAGGACATGGCAGGACGCAGGGCGTGGCCATGGCACGGCGTCAGACGTGGCAGGACATGGCCATGGCAGGATGCAGGACAGACGGGACATGACAGAAGCAAAATATATAACAGCTAGTGAAGCTGCTAAGGAAGCTGTATGGATGAAAAAGTTCTTAACTGAACTTGGTGTGGTTCCTTCAATAGAAAGTGCATTTCCATTATTGTGTGACAATACTGGAGCCATTGCTCAATCAAAAGAACCAAGATCATACCAAAAATCCAAACACGAAGGTATCACTTGATAAGAGAGATAATTGAACATGAAGACGTCGAGATTCAAAAGGTTGATGGAAAGGAAAATGTTGCAGACCCATTCACTAAAGCTCTTGGAGCAAATGAGTTTGACAAGCACAAGTGGAAATTGGGAATGAAGTACAAGAGCAATTGGCTCTAGTGCAAGTGGGAGATTGTTAGGGATATATTAGATATGCCCTAGATCTAATCTCATATTTGATGACATGAACATATGTTAGTGAATGTTATTTGATATAAAAATATATATGGCATTTGATATTCATTTATCATAATTATTATTAATTGCTTGATTAATTTAATAAGGTCCTTGATTAAATTTTGAGACTTGTCAACATGATGGATTCATGATAATGAGAATAAAGTCTCTTACAATTTAACCTAAATTTTATTCTTGATCGTAGGATTATTAATTTGTATATTAGTAATCCGGTTAGATCAATATTTATGTGATCGTATTTATGGGATAAAAATTAGTTGATCTCATTAACTAAATAATATAAATAGATGATGCATATAGATATATGATCATTGAACCGAATCTTTGGATAATTCCTAATGGTTAGAATTACCATAAACTGTCAATAGGATATTCTCTTGAAGAATGTGATGTAAAAGTTTCCTTTGACCTGGTATCATCATAGTAATTGACAAGTGTCACGACCCCAAATTCCCTCCGTAGGATGTCGTGATGGCACCTAGTCTCTAAGACTAGGTAAGCCTATCAATGCTGAATAATAATAAATATCTGAAATAAATAAACTACAAATCAAATAATTTTAACTACCAAAACCCGGTAGAAATAAGTCACAAGCTTCTAAGAATTTATTCTCTATGTCTCTATATATCAGAGTCTAAAGAAAATAAGAAAGACAACATAGTAAGATAGAAGGGGACTCCGGAGTCTGCGGACGCTGGCAGATATACCTCGAAGTCTCCTCGTACAGCTAGTTTACTGATGCGTGGTCTGATAAGGTGTATCTGGATCTGCACAAAAAGATGTTCAGAAGCGTAGTATGAGTACACCACAATGGTACCCAATAAGTGACAAGCCTAACCTCGGTAGAGTAGTGACGAGGTCAAGTCAGGCCCTACTAGAGAATAAATAATGGCATGGTAAAATGTTTAAAGAATATTATAAGATAAAATGACACTGAAAATGAATCAAGTAGTATGTCACATTTAACTACATCAAATAATGGCAAATAAATACCTCTTGGAAACAAAATAGAATTCTTTTCAACTTTAAGAAAATCACAACAATAATCAAAGGCAACTGCGGCCATAAATTAATATCAACAAGGGCACTCCCGAGGTACCGCCTCGTAGTCCCAAATCATAAACAAATTCACAATATCTCATCTTCTTATCTCACCGCGGGAGCCTTCACAATTTATTTTAAAGAAAATACTTTTCCCGAAATAGCATCCCGCATTTTAGCCATCCTTATCACACCGCATGACTTCTAGTAGTTCCTCCTACTAGCCACGCGTATCAAGCCACCCTTATCTCACCGCATGCATTTCAATACCCAGGCCTTATACCACCTCATGCGTATCAATATCACAATATATCACAATTTGCACCTCATGTGCTCAAATAATTTAACTTGTCAAAATAATATTTTTCCACAATAAAGAGCTCACGGATCATGTCAAATAATTTCAACAATAATATTTTTCCACAATAAAGAGTTCACTGCTCCATCACAATGAGTACGAAAATCTTACAAAAATATTCAGGAGTAAATAATTCAGGAAAATAATAATCCAAAATCTTTAATACGTTGCTTCAATATCAAGTTTAAAAATGTCAAATACTTCATATTAATAATATATAATTTAAAGAAAATCAACCTTCAAATAATGCACAGAATAAAATAAACCAAGTTCCAACTAAACAGATAAAACAATTAGCAGGAAAAGGTCAAGCAAATTTAAAATATAAACATTAAATCAATAATGAAGAATATAACAAAATAAAATAATTTAATTAATGCGCAACAGTGATCTACCCAATTTAAAATATAATCTTTCACATTTAGCCCGTGTACACACTCGTCACCTCGTGTATACGACTTTCCACACATTACAATTATTAATCATAGGGGGAATTTTCCCCACACAAGATTAGACAAGTCACTTACCTCGACTTGCTCCAATTTAATCAAGTATTATGCTTTTTTCTTGATTTTCTGACTCCGATCGACTCGTATTTAGTCATAATTAATTCGATACAGTCAACAAAAATTATAGTAATCAATTTCATAAGAAAATATTACATTTTCATTAAAATCCGAAATTAACTCAAAATTTGCCTGTGGGGCCCACATCTCGGAATCCGGCGAAACTTACAAAATTCGACAACCCATTCAATTACGAGTCCACCCATACCATTTTTACCAAATTCCGATAAAAACTCAACCTACAAATCTTAAATTTTCGTTTTTGGAAGATTTTGCAAAAATTTGGATTTTTCTTCCATAAATTCACGGATTCATAATGTAAATGAGTATGGAATCATGAAATATAATCAATATAGGATAAGGAACACTTACCCCCAATGTTTTACCGTTAAAATTGCCCAAGAACCGTGCTCCAAAAATCCAAAACGAAATGAAGGAAATGACCATTTTTGGTCCTTAAGTTTCTGCCCATCCGTCACTAAAAGTCCACCAGAACTTGATTGTACCAGCCTTCCTCCAATCGATCATAACTTTATGTACAAATGTCCAAATGATGAATAGTTTAACTTTCTGGAAACTAGAATCAAACGACTAAAATTTCATGTTTTGAAAATTTTTTGATTCTTTATGAATTGCGAGATATAAGCTTCCAAAGTCGGCTCCACGTATCAGAAATTTCTGGCGAAACTGCTCTACCAGCCTTCATTCAATCTATCATAACTTTCTGTACAAATGTCTAAATAATGAATGGTTTAACTTTACGAAAACTAGAATCAAAACTCTTTCGATTCCTTATGAATTGCGAGATATAAGCTTCAAATATTGGCTCCATGCACCAAATATTTCTGGCGAAATTTTTGCAACAGAAACTTCCACCAACCCTCTTTGTCCGAAATCTATTCCGTTTACCTTTCGAAATCCATCCGAGACCCTCGGAACCTTAACCAACTATTCCAACATGTTCCAAAATATAATACGAACTTAGTCGAGGCTTCAAACCACATCAAACAACATCAAACCGACGAATCGCACCTCAAATCAAAATCTATGAACTTTGAACTGTCAAATTCTATATCTTGGGCCGAAACGCATCAAATCAATTCGGAATGACTTCAAATTTTGCACACAAGTCATAAATGACATAACAGACCTATTCTAATTTCCAGAATCAGATTCTGACCTCGGTATCAAAAAGTCAACCCCTCGGTCAAACTTTCCAAAAATTCAACTTTTGGCATTTCAAGCCTAATTCCACTACGGACTTCCAAATAAAATTCCGATCACACTCCTAAGTCCAAAATCACCATACGGAGTTGTTGGAATCATTAAAATTCTATTCTGGGGTCGTTTGCACATAATTTGACATACGATCACTATTTGAACTTAAACTTTTAATTTTCATCAAAAGTTCATATCTCGGGCTAGGGACCTCGGAATTTGATTTCGGGCATGCGCCTAAGTCCCAAATCACGATACGGACCTACCGAAACTGTCAAAATACTAATCCGAGTTCGTTTGCTCAAAATGTTGACCAAAGTCCACTTAGTTGAGTTTTAAAGCTCTAATTAATATTTTAATCCATTTTTTTACCTGAAAACTTTCCGAAAAATTTTACGGACTGCGCATGCAAGTCGAGAAATGATAAATAGTACTTTTCGAGGTCTTAGAACACAAAATTAATTATTAAATTTAAAGATGACATTTTGGGTCATCACATTCTCCACCTCTAAAACAAATATTTGTGCTCGAACGGAGTTAGAAAAAGTACCTGAGCTGGTGAATAAGTGTGGATAACGGCTACGCATATCAAGCTCAGTCTCCCAAGTTGCCTCTTCGACCGGATGACCCCTCCGTTGAACCTTCACGGAAGCAATGTTCTTTGACCTCAGCTTTCGAACCTGCCTATCCAAAATAGCCACTGGTTCCTCAACATAAGATAGATCCTTGTACAACAGAACCAAACTGAAGTCTAACACATGAGACAGATCGCAGCGATATTTCTGAAGCATAAAAATATGGAATATCGGATGAACTACAATGTGATGACCCAACATGTTATCTTTAAATTTAATAATTAATTCTGTATTCTAAGACCTTGAAAATCACTATATATCATTCCTCAACTTGCGTGCGCAGTCCGTAAAATTTTTCAAAAAGTTTTCAGGTGAAAATTTGATTAAAATATGAATTAGAGGTTTAAAACTCAACTGAGTTAACTTTGGTAAATATTTTGAGCAAATGGACTCGGATCAGTATTTTAACAGTTCCTATAGTTTCGTATCATGATTTGAGACTTGGGCGTATGCCCGGAATCAAATTCCGAGGTCCTTAGTCCGAGATACGGAATTTTGATGAAAAGAATTAAAAGTTTAAGTTCAAATAGTGACCGGATGTCGAATTATGTGCAAACGACCCCGGAATAGAGTTTTGATGATTCCAACAGCTCCGTATGGTGATTTTGGATTTAGAAGCGTGATCGGAATTTTATTTGGAAGTCCGTATTGAAATTAGGCTTGAAATGGCTAAAATAGAAATTTAAAGTTTGGAAGTTTGACCGGGGAGTTGACTTGGGTGCGAAATTTGAGATCAATCGGACTTGATTTGATAGGTTTCGACATCGAATGAAGAAGTTAGAAATTCTATGTTTTATTAAGATTGAATTGGAGCATGATTCGTAATATTAGCATTGTTTGATGTGATTTGAGGTTTCCAATAAGTTCGTATGATGTTTTAGGACTTGTTAGTGTATTGGGTTGAGGTCCCGAGGGCCTCGGGTGAGTTTCAGATGGTTAATGGATCAAAAGTGGGACTTAGCTGCTGCAAAAGCTACTACAATATTTCTGCTGGAAATGTAGTCAAAATTGGGCTGCCTGCCAAAATCGGGCTGCCTGTCAAAATCGGGCTCCCTGACAAAATCGAGCTCCCTGACAAAATCGGGCTGCCTGTCAAAATCGGGCTGCCTGTCAAAATCGGGTTGCCTGCCAAAATTGGGCTGCCTGTCAAAATCGGGCTCCGTGACAAAATCGAGCACCCTGACAAATCGAGCTCCCTGACAAAATCGAGCTCCCTTACAAAATCGAGCTCCGTGACAAATCTGTAAGTTATAAAAACAGGGGACTTCATCCCATTTGCCTTTTTGATGAATTGGAGCTTGAGGAGAGACGATTTTGATATATTTTCAAGGAAAAATATCTGGGTAAGTGATTCTAACTTGGATTTGGTCAATATACACGAATATATCATTGTTTTCACCATTTAATTAGTGTTTTGAGATTGAAATTTGAAAAATTTTAGAAATCTCATAGAAATAAATTTTTGAGATTTCGGTGTCGATCCGGAGTCGGATTTGAATGAAACTAGTATAATTGGACTCGTAATTGAATAGGTTGTCAGATTTTGTAAGTTTTGCCAAATTCCAAGATGTGCGCCCTACGGCAATGTTTGAGCTAATTTCGGATTTCAATGAAAAATATAATATTTTCTTATGAAATTGATTTCTATAAATTTTGTTAACTGTATCGAATTAATTATGACTAGATACGAGTCGATCGGAGTCGAAAAATCGAGGAAAAAGCATAATACTTGGTTAAATTGGAGAAAATCGAGGTAAGTGACTTGTCTAACCTTGTGTGGGGGAATATTTCCCTAGAATTGATATTGATGTGATTATTGAAATGTGTTGAAAGTCATGTACATGAGGTGACGAGTGTGTACACGGGCTAAATGTGAAAGATTATATTTTTAAATTGTGTTGATCACTGTTGCGCATTTATTAAATTATTTTATCTTGTTATATTCTTCATCATTGGTCTGAGATATATACTTTAAATTGTTTGACCTTTTCCTGCTAATTGCTATACCTGTTTAGTTGAAACTTGATTTCCTTTACTCTGTGCATTATTTGAAGGGTGATTTTATTTAAATTAAACATTATTAATATGAAGTATTTGACATTTTAAATTTGATATTGAATGCAGCGTATTAAAGATTTTTAAATATTATTTTCCTGAATTATTTATTCTTGAATATTTTTGTAAGATTTTTGTACTCATTGTGATGGAGCCGTGAGCTTTTTATTGTGAAAAAATATTATTGATGATTTATTTTGGCATGAGCCTTGAGCTCTTTATTGTGAAAAAATATTATTGTTGAATTATTTTGACAAGATAAATTATTTGAGCACTTGAGGTACAAATTGTGATATATTGTGATATTGATACGCATGCGGTGGTATAAGGTCTGGGTATTGAAACGCATGCGGTGGGATAAGGGTGGCTTGATACGCGTGGCTAGTAGAGGAAACTACTAGAAGTCATGTGGTGTGATAAGGATGGCTAAAACGCGGGATGCAATTTCGGAAAAAATATTTTCTTTAAAATAAATTGTGAAGGCTCCCGCGGTGAGATAAGAAAATGTGATATTGTAAATTTATTTATGATTTGGGACTACGAGGCGGTACCTCGGGAGTGTCTTATTGATATTGATTTATGGCCGCAGTTTCCTTGATTATTTGTTGTGATTTTCTTAATGTTGAAAGGAAATTCTGTTTTGTTTCCACGAGATATCATTTGCCATTATTTTGCGTAATTTAATGGTGACATACTATTTGATTCATTTCCAATGTCATTTTATTTTACTATATTGTTAAATATTTTACCATGCCATTATTATATTCTAGTAGGGCCTCACCTGACCTCGTCAGTACTCTACCGAGCTTAGGACTGGCACTTACTAGATACCGCTGTGGTGTACTCATACTACGGTTCTACACATCTTTTTGTGCATATCCAGGTACATCTTACCAGCCTAGACTTCAGTGAGTTACCTGCACACGGAGACTTCGAGGTATATCTGCCAGCGTCCGCAGACTCCGGAGTTCCATTCTATCATTTTATGTTGCTTCCTTATCTTTTATTTAGACCTTGATATATAGAGACATTGAGAATAAATTCTTAGAAGCTTGTGATTTATTTCTACCAGGTTTTGGGAGTTGAAATTGTTTGAATTATAGTTTATTTATTTCAGATATTTATTATTATTCCGTATTGTTAGGCTTACCTAGTTTTAGAGACTAGGTGTCATCACGACATCCTACGGATGGAATTTGGAGTTGTGACAAGTTGGTATCAGAGCACTAGGTTCATAGGTGTTATGAGTCTTAAGTAGGTTTAGTAGAGTCTTGCGGATCGGTACGCAGACGTCTGTACTTATCTTCGAGAGGATATGGAACTGTTAGGAAATATTCACTTCTTTGATTCCTTATTGTGCGCCTTTGTTGATTTCAAAGTTCTAAACAATTGTCTTTCTATTCTCTCACAGATGGTGAGGACACGCACAACTGGATCTGATGATCATACACCCGCGCCCCCTGTTGGAGCCGAAAGAGGCCGGGGTCGGTGCAGAGGCCGAGGAAGACCACGTGGTGCAGCCAGAGCACCTGAACGAACTGCTGCACCAGAGCCACCAGTAGCTCCAGTTGGAGAGCGGGCACCTGAGACACATGTTACTACTCCTGCACTTCAGGAGACTCTTGCCCAGTTTTTGAGCATGTTTGGCACTTTAGCTCAAGCAGGATTAATTCCACTTGCTCCTGCCACATCTCATGCTAGGGGAAAAGCGCAGACTCCCGCTGCCCATACTCCAGAGCCATGTTCCCAAGTTGACCATGCTCTAGAGGTTATACCGGTGCAACCAGTTGTCCTAGTTTGGCCTGATATTAGGACAGCAGTTTCAGAGGGGGAGCAGCTCAGGCTCAAGAGGTATAAGAAGTACCACCCTCCCACTTTCAGCGGTTTAGCTTCAGAGGATGCTCAGGGTTTTCTGGAGGAATGTCACCGTATCCTTCGTACTATGGGTATTGTGGATTCCAGTAGGGTTTCTTTCACGGCATTCCAATTTAGAGGAGCAGCCTACCAGTGGTGGCGGGCATATGAGTTGGATAGTCCCGCTGAGGCAACTTCACTCACTTTGACTCAATTTTCGGATATATTCTTAAGGGAGTATGTTCCTTAGAGTCTTAGGGATGCATGGTGCATAGAGTTTGAGCAATTGCGCCAGGGTTCTATGACCATGTCAGAGTATGCGGTGCGATTCAGTGATTTGGCTAGGCATGCACCAGCCTTAGTTGCTACTGTTCAAGAGCGGGTTTGCAGATTTATTGAGGGTCTTCACCCTAGTATCAGATACAGTATGGCCCGAGAGCTAGAGATGGACATCACATACCAACTGGTGGTGTCAATTGCTAGAAGATTGGAAGGTATGCGGACTCGGGAGAGGAAAGAGAGGGAAGCTAAGAGACCCCGAGATTCTGGAACATATAATAATTCTCGTGCCCCAGTTGCATCCCGTCATGGTAGAGGTTATGTGAGCCGTCCTATTTATTCAGCACTTCCAGCTTCTAGTGTTATTCTGACTACTCCCTGACCTCAGGTTCCATATTATGCACCACCAGTGTCTTTTTACCTCCTGTATGGGGTGCTTTCAGCGGACAATCTAGTCGATCAGGCCCAAGCCAGTCCCAACAGCCACGTCCTCCGATGGCTTGTTTTGAGTGTGGTGACACTCGTCATATCATGAGGGATTGCCCTATACTTAGGAGGGGTGCACCTCCACGGATTTCTCAGGCCCCACCTATTCCACAGGGTCCTCAAGCTTCTCAGGCCATGATTACTGCACCAGTTGTCACTCCACCTGCACATCCAGCTAGAGGTGGAGGTCGGGCAGGTAGAGGTCGCCCTAGAGGGGGAGGCCAGGCCAGATATTATGCCCTTCCTGCTAGGACAGATGTTGTTGCATCCGATTCTGTTATCACATGTATTATTCTGGTCTGTCATAGAGATGCGTCAGTCTTATTTGATCTAGGCTCCACTTATTCTTATGTGTCATCTTATTTTGCCCCGTATTTAGGCGTATCACATGATTCCTTAAGTTCTTCTGTTTATGTATCTATATCCTTGGGTGAATCTATTATTGTGGATCGTGTGTATCGGTCGTGTTTAATTATTATCAGTGGTTTTGAGACCCGGGCTGATTTATTATTGCTCAGTATGGTGGATTTCGATATTATTTTTGGGCATGGACTGATTTTCGCCCTATCATGCTATTCTGGATTATTACGCCAAGACGGTGAGGTTGGCTATGCCAAGTCTACCGCGGCTAGAGTGGAGAGGTACCTCGGATCATGTTCATAGCAGGGTTGTTTCATTTCTTAAAGCTCAACGAATGGTTGAGAAAGGGTGTGATGCGTATCTGGCCTATGTGAGAGATGTTAGTATTGATACTCCTACTATGGAGTCAGTTCCTATAGTGATAGATTTTCCTGATGTATTTCCAGCAGATCTTCCGGGTATGCCACCCGACAGGGATATTGACTTTGGAATTGATTTATTACCGGGAACTCAACCCATTTCTATTCCACCATATCGTATGGCCCCAGCAGAGTTGAAAGAATTAAAAGAATAGTTACAAGAGTTACTTGATAAGGGTTTTATTCGGCCCAGTGTATCACCTTGGGGTGCTCCTGTCTTATTTGTGAAGAAGCAGGATGGTTCTATGCGGATGTGTATTGATTACCGCCAGCTGAACAAGGCTACAGTGAAGAAGAGGTATCCATTGCCATGCATTGATGATCTATTTGATCAGCTTCGGGGTGCCAAAGTGTTCTCTAAGATCGACTTACGTTCAGGCTATCATCAGTTGAAGATTCGGGAGCCAGATATCCCGAAGAGTACTTTCAGGACTCGGTACGGTCATTACGAGTTCCTTGTGATGTCATTTGGGCTAACCAACCCCCCAGCAACATTTATGCACTTAATGAATAGTGTATTTTAGCCCTATCTTAATTCTTTCATCATTGTGTTTATTGACGACATTCTGGTGTATTCCTGGAGTCGGGAAGATCATGAACATCACCTGAGGATTGTGCTTCCGACTTTGAGAGAAAAGAAGTTATATGCAAAATTTTCTAAGTGTGAATTTTGGCTTGATTCAGTGGGATTTTTGGGTCATATAGTTTCATGCGAGGGGATCAAGGTAGATCCGAAGAATATTGAAGCAGTGCAGAGTTGGTCCTGATCGTCCTCAGTTACGGAAATTCGGAGTTTCCTTGGTTTGGCAGGGTATTATCGCTGATTTGTAAAGGGTTTCTCTTCTACTGCTGCATCTATGACCAAATTGACCCAGAAGGGTGCTCCGTTCAGGTGGACCGAGGAATGTGAGGAGAGCTTTCAAAAGCTCAAGACAGCTTTGACTACAACCCCAGTATTGGTATTTCCTACAGGTATAGGATCTTATACTGTGTATTGTGACGCGTCGCATATTGGTCTCGGCGTAGTGTCGATTCAAGATGGTAGGGTGATTGCCTACGCATTTAGACAGTTAAAGGTGCATGAAAAAAATTATCCTGTACATGACCTCGAGTTAGCAGCTATTGTTCATGCCTTAAAAATTTGGCGGCAGTATTTGTACTGGTTAGTATCAGAGTGCTAGGTTGCTTAGGTCTCACAATTCACGAGCAAGCTTAGTAGAATCTGGAGGATCGGTGTAGAGACGTCTGTGCTTATCTTCCAGAGGCTATGAAGTTTAGGAACAAGTTTCACTTATATTCTTCTCTGTCGTGCGATTTTTCTTTCTCAATACTGATTGAACTCTTCTACTCTTATTCACTAGCAGATGACGAGAACACGTACCGCTTCCTCAGCTGAGTAGCAGCCAGAGCCTCCAGTGGTAGCTCCTACGCAGGGCAGAGGTCAAGGTTGTGCCAGAGGCCGAGGCAGGGGTAGGGCTCAGCCTAGAGCCCGAGCAGATAGAGCTTGACGAGAAGATTCCAGCCCAGACTGTTCCTGTTGGACCAACTTAGGTTCCGGAGGAGTTCATTGCCACCCCAGTACTTTAGAACACTTTGGTCTGTTTGGTGGGCCTTATGGAGAGTGTGGCCCAGACTGGCGCATTTCCTATGGCACCAACAATCTCTCAAGCTAGAGGAGGAGCACAGACTCCCACCACTCCTGCTCCGGAGCAGATAGCTCCCCAGTGTCAGGCTCCAGCAGCTCAGCTAGTCGGATTAGTTCAGCCGATTATTGCGGCACAGGTCGGAGATGGGCCAACTATGTCTTCTGAGGCTTTATTGAGATTGTACAGGTTTACCATGCTCTTTCCTATTCACTTCAGTGGTGCTCCTTCAGAGGACCCCCAGGAGTATCTTGACAGTTGTCACGAGGTTTTACGAAACATGGGTATAGTGTAGACCAATGGGGTCGATTTTGCTGCATTTTAGATGACTGGTTCCGCCAAGAAGTGGTGGAGAGATTACTTATTGACCAGACCAGCTAGGTCGCCTCCTCTTACTTAGGACCAGTTCTCTCAGCTCTTCATAGAGAAGTTTATGCCTATCACATTGAGAGAGGAGCATCGCCGTCATTTTGAGCGTCTCCAGCAGGGCAGTATGCCTGTTACTCAGTATGAGAACTATTTTGTGGATTTGGCCCGTCATGCTCTTCTTCTGCTTCCCACAGAGAGAGAGAGAAAGAGAGAGGGTGAGGAGGTTTATTGATGGACTTTCTCAGCCTATCAGATTGCAGATGGCTAAAGAGACTGGGAGTGAGATTTCTTTTCAAGCGGCTGCTAATGTTGCCAGACGAGTCGAAATGGTTCTTACTCAGGGAGGTCAGGGGTCTGACAAGAGACCTCGTCGTGAGTTTAGCGGTGCCTCATCTAGAGGCAAGAGTACTTTTGGTAGAGTCCATCCTCCTAGGCCGTTTCATTCAATGCTCCAGGCATCCCACGGTGCCTCAGGTGGTTGTGGCCCTCGGATGCATTATTCCGACCAGCTAGCCTACGGTGCACCACCAGCTCCTATTAGTGCACCTCCACTCCAGAGTTATCAAGGTGGTTATTCAGGTCGACATGGTCAGTTTCAGGGTTAGCAGTCACAGCAGCCGAGGTTATGTTATACTTGTGGTGATCCGAGGCACATTGCTAGATTTTTTCCTCGGGCAACGGGCAACTCACAACATCAGAGTTCTCGTACCATGATTCCGGCACCACTTGCTCAGCCAGCTACAGGCTGGGGTTAGGCAGCCAGAGATAGAGGCCAGACTGTTAGAGGTGGAGGTCAGGCCGTTAGAGGTGGAGACCAGCCAGTTTGAGGCTATCCCAGAGGCGTAGTTCAGGGTGGTGGGGCCCAGCCCCGATGTTATGCTTTCCCAGCCAGGCCTGAGGCTGAGTCATCTGACGCTGTTATCACAGGTACTGTTTCAGTTTGCAGTAGAGATGCTTCAGTTCTATTTGATCCAGGATCTTCTTACTCATATGTGTCATCCTATTTTTCTTCCTATTTGGTTGTGCCCTGTGATTCTTTGAGTGCTCCTGTGTTTGTGTCCACACTAATGGGAGATGCTATTGTTGTAGATCGTGTTTATCGTTCGTGTGTGGTCACCATAGGGAGTCTTGAGACTCGTGTAGATCTTCTACTTCTCGACATGGTTGATTTTGATGTCATATTGGGTATGGATTGGTTGTCACCTTATCATGCTATATTAGATTGTCACGCCAAGACGGTGACCTTAGCCTTGCAGGGGTTGCCTCGATTAGAGTGGAGAGGGAATCTTGGCCATTCTGCCAACAGGGTTATCTCTTATGTGAAGGCTCGGCATATGGTCGAGAAGGGGTATCTAGCTTATTTGGCTTATGTCCGCGATTCTAGTGCGGAGGTTCCTTCTATAGATTCGGTGCCGGTTGTTCGTGAGTTTCCAGAGGTGTTTCCTGAAGACCTGCCGGGGATGCCACCCGACAGGGATATTGATTTCTGCATTGATTTGGCTCCGGGCACTCAGCCTATTTCCATTCCACCATACCGCATGGCCCCACCAAAGTTGAAAGAATTGAAGGAGCAGTTGCAAGATTTGCTTGATAAGGGCTTCATTACACTGGTGTCTCGCCCTGGGTTCACCTGTGTTGTTTGTGAAGAAGAAAGATGGATCGATGAGGATGTGTATAGATTATCGGCAGTTGAACAAAGTCACTATCAAGAACAAGTATCCATTGCCGAGGATTGATGATTTATTTGATCAGCTTCAGGGTGCCCAGGTGTTTTCGAAGATTGATTTGAGATCCGGCTACCATCAGTTGAGGATTAGGGCATCCGATGTCCCTAAGACAACTTTTCGGACTCGGTACGGGCATTTCGCGTTTCTAGTGATGTCATTTGGGCTGACAAATGCCCCAGCAGCATTCATGGATTTGATGAACCGGGTGTTCAAGCCCTACTTGGATTCCTTTGTGGTTGTGTTTATTGATGATATCTTGATCGATTCCCACAGCCAAGAGGAGCATGAGCAGCACCTTCGAATCATTCATCGGACTCTGAGAGACAACCAGTTATAGGATAAGTTCTCAAAATGCGAGTTTTGGTTGAGTTCAATTGCTTTCTTGGGTCACGTTGTATCAGCAGAGGGTATTCAGGTGGATCCTAAGAAGATTGAGGCAGTTTAGAACTGGCCTAGACCCACATCAGCTATAGAGATCCATAGTTTCCTGGGTTTGGTGGGCTATTACCGTCGATTTGTGGAGGGGTTTTCATCCATAGAAGCCCCGTTGACCAGATTGACCCAGAAGGGTGCCCCGTTCAGGTGGTCAGACGAGTATGAAGTGAGCATTCAGAAGCTCAAGACAACTTTGACTACGTCACCAGTATTGGTGTTACCCACAGGTTCAGGATCTTATACAGTATATTGTAATGCATCTCGTATTGGTCTGGGTGCGGTATTGATGCAGGGTGGCAAGGTTATTGCATATGCTTCGCGGCAGTTGAAGGTTTACAAGAAGAATTACCTTGTTCATGATGTAGAGCTGGCAGCCATTGTTCACGCGCTGAAGATTTGGAGGCACTATCTTTACGGCGTGCCATGTAAGGTATTCACTGATCATCAGAGCTTGCAGTATTTGTTCAAGCAGAAGGAACTCAATTTGAGGCAGAGGGGGTGGATGGAGCTAATGAAAGACTATGATATCACCATATTATATCATCCCAGGAAGGCCAATGTGGTGGCCGATGCCTTGAGTAGAAAGTCAGCTAGTATGGGCAGCCTTGCTTATAATCCAGTTAGTGAGAGACCGCTAGCATTACATGTTCAGGCCCTGGCCAACCAGTTCATGAGGATAGATGTTTCTGAGCCCAACTGTGTTCTAGCTTGTACAGTTACTCGGTCTTCTTTGTTTGAGTGCATCAGAGATAGACATGATGGCGATCCTCATTTACTTGTCCTTAGAGACACAGTGCGGCACGGTGGTGCCAAGCAGGTTACTGTTGGAGATGACGGAGTTTTGAGGATGCAGGGTCGTATTTGTGTGCCTAATATGGATGGACTTCGTGAGTTGATTCTTGAGGACTCCCATAGTTCTCGGTATTCTATTCATTCGGGCACCGTCAAGATGTATCAGGACTTGAGGCAGCATTATTGGTGGAGGCGAATGAAGAAAGCCATAGTTTCCTATGTAGCTCGGTGCCTAAATTGCCAGCAGGTAAAGTGTGAGCATCAGAGACCTGGTGGTTTACTTCAGAGGTTAGAGATTCCTGCGTAGAAGTGGGAGCGTATCACTATGGATTTTGTTGTTGGACTCACATGGACTTAGAGGAAGTTTGATGCAGTTTGGTTCATTGTGGACAGGCTGACTAAGTCAGCGCATTTCATTCCTGTGGCAGTTACCTATTCCTCGGAGCGGTTGGCAGAGATTTACATCCGGGAGATCATCTGTCTTCACGATGTGCTCGTGTCTATTATATCTGACCGAGGTACAAAGTTCACCTTGCACTTCTGGAGGGCAGTACAGCATGAGTTGGGTATGCGGGTTGAGTTGAGCACAGCATTCCATCCTCAGACGGACGGGCAATCCGAGCGCACTATCCAGATCTTGGAGGATATGCTCCGCGCATGTGTTATAGACTTCGGAGGATCGTAGGATCAGTTCTTTCCCCTTACAGAGTTCACCTACAACAACAACTATCAGTCGAGCATTCAGATGGCTCCCTATGAGGCATTATATGGTAGGCAGTGCCAGTCGCCAGTTGGGTGGTTTGAGCTGGGAGAGGCTCGGTTGTTGGGCACAGACTTAGTACAAGATGCCCTGGATAAGGTCAAGATTATTCTGGATTGACTTCGCACAGCTCAGTCCAGGCAGAAGAGTTATGCCGACCGTAGAGTTCATGGTATTGCATTCATGGCCGGAGAGAGAGTGTTACTTCGGGTATCACCCATGAAGGGTGTAATGAGGTTTGGAAAGAAGGGCAAGTTAATCCCTAGGTATATCGGACCTTTTGAGATTCTGGAGACAGTGGGAGAGGTGGCTTACAGACTTACGTTTCCACCTAGTTTAGCAGCTGTTCATCCGGTATTCCACGTGCCCATGCTTCAAAAGTATCACGACGATCCGTCCCATGTGCTAGATTTCAGCTCTGTCCAGTTGGACAAGGATTTGACTTACGAGGAGGAGCCGGTGGCTATTTTAGCCCGGCAACTTCGCCAGTTGAGATCAAAGAGTTACCTTTCAGTTCGAGTGCAGTAGAGAAGTCAGCCTATTGAAGCAGCTACTTGGGAATCCGAGTCCGATATGCGGTGTAGATATCCTTACTTTTCACCAGCCCAGGTACTTTTCTATGTCCGTTCGAGGACGAACGGTTGTTTTATAGGTGGAGAATGTGATGACCCAAAAGTTCATCTTACGTTTAGAACTCGAATCTACGCTCTTAAGCCTTAAAAATCTCATTTTTACCCTCCTCAATTTACATGTGCAGTCCGGGCATGTTTTCGGAAAAGCTTTATATTGAAAATTGATGAAAACAAGACTTTATGCCTTAAAAGTTAATTTTATTTGACTTCGGTTAACTTTTTGGTAAAAGGGCTTGGATCCGTGTTTTGACGGTTTCGGTGGGTCCGTATCGAATTATGGGACCTGGGCGTATGCTCGGAATTGAATTCGGAGATCCCTAGCTTGAGTTATGAATTTTTGATGAAAATTAAAAGTCTGAAAATTATTTGTTTTTAAGAATTGATTGATATTTGGCATTGTTAGTACCGGGTCTATATTTTGGTTCCGGAGCCCGATATGGTTCCGGAGCCCGGTAGAGGTTCATTATGATATATAAGACTTGTCTGTGAAATTTGATGAGAAACAGAATTGATTTGACGTGATTCAGACATCCAGATGAGAAAATAGA
The DNA here is from genome assembly GCF_000715075.1 of Nicotiana tabacum. NCBI lineage: Eukaryota > Viridiplantae > Streptophyta > Magnoliopsida > Solanales > Solanaceae > Nicotiana > Nicotiana tabacum. The sequence continues at coordinate 113,853,793 of NC_134102.1, read as the reverse complement.
AATTTTAAAGTGTTCTTGAGAATTTCATTTGATTTGGTGCTAAATTCGTAGTTCTAGGTGTTATTTTGGCGCTTTGATCGTGCGAGCAAGTTCGTATGATGTTTTTAGACTTGTGTGCTTGTTTAGTTTAGAGCCTCGAGGGCTCGAGTGAGTTTCGGATAGGCCAAGGGATGTTTTGAACTTAGAAAAATCTGGAATTTTTATTGTATCTGATGCCTGCAATACTGTGCTTCGAGATCGCGTAGTCACTCTCGTGATCACGAAGGGGAAACTGGGTTGGGGGAGGATTTACTCTACGCGAATGCGAGACCATGGTCGCGAACGCGGAGCATTGGGGGGAGTTGCTCTATGCGAACGCGGAGCATTGGGGGGAGTTGCTCTACGCGAATGCGACAGGTCGAATGCGAATGCGTAGCTCTAGCTATGCTGGGCCCTGGGGAAGCTCTACGCGAATGCGAGCCATTTCACGTGAATACGAAGGTAAGGCGCGCTCGTAAAGCCTCCCGCTATCGCGTAAGTCCTTAATAGGCTGCTCTTCGCGAATGCGGCAGTGTTCATGCGATCGCGATGAACAATGTTGCCCAGTGCATAAAATAGAATCAAACACGGGTTTAACCCATTTATTCAACTTTTTTCAAGAACCAAACAGGTAGAGGTGATTTTCAAGAGTCATTTTCTTCACCAAAGCGTTGGTAAGTGCTTCTAAACCATTTTCTTTCAATTACCCATTACATTTTATGAGTCATCAACCTAAAATCTAGAGTTTTCATGGTAGAATTAGGGGTTAGGGTAGAAACTAGGGATTTCGGAAATTTGAGAATTTAGACCTCAATTTGAGGTCGGATTCCAAAAATAATTACATATTCGGGCTCGGGGGTGAATGGGTAAAAGAATTTTGGTCCGAACCTCGGGTTTTGACCAAGCGGAGGTTTGGAGGTGAATTCCAAAGGAAAAGCTGTGATTGAGAATTAAGTGGCCTTCGGAGCAAGGTAAGTGTTGTATCTAACCCTGACTTGAGGGAATTAGGAACCTTAGATTATTTGGTAAGTGAAATTCATGTGAGCAGTGTATATGTGAGGTGACGAGTACTTATGCGCCGCCAATTTACCTGTTTTTCCATGTTTCTTCTATTTTCTTATATTGTCTATTCCTATGCCTAATTGTTACACGTTTATACTAGTGCTGTTAAATTGATTGTCATTATCATGTTTACGGATTTTCTGTTGGTAATTGAGTATTTATTTAAAAGTTGAGATTTATATTGTGGAACCAAATTTGAAGTAAGGTTTGTACTTGTTATTCTATCTCCATGTTGTTATTTATGCATTTCATTATGGTAAGGGAGAGAGTTAATGCACGAAGGGTGATGTCGTGCCCTGATATGAGAGTTAGTGCACGAAGGGTGATATCGTGCCATATTATGAGTGTTAATGCACGAAGGGTGATGTCGTGCCATATTCTGAGTGTAAAAGCACGAAGGGTGATGTCGTGCCATATTGTGAGTGTAAAAGCACGAAGGGTGATTCCGTTCCATGATATGAGAGTTAATGCACGAAGGGTGATGCCGTGTCGTTTCTATTAATTTTATGGTGATATTGAGAGTAAAAGCACGAAGGGTGATGCCGTGCATTTTTCATTACTGTATTCACTATTCTTGTTGACTCATGGTATATTGGCTGCTCCGGTGATCATTCTGTTGTAGTTCTTTATCTTGTGTTCCCCTCAGTATGTTCCCCTCCCGACATTTCCTATTTAGTTCTTCATTTCTGTTATTTGTATATATACTGTTAAATTTTACAGGTTGATTTGTAGGTGCATTGCCTTAGCCTCGTCACTACTTCGTCAAGGTTAGGATCGACACTTACCAGTATATGGGGTCGGTTGTACTGATACTGCACTTTGCACTTTCTGTGTAGATTTTGATACCAGCTCGGGTTGATCGAGATTTTGTTATTGGTCCGCTGTCCGGAGACTCAAGGTAGATTTGTCGGCGTTCACAAACCTTGAAGTCTCCGTCTATCTTTTTTCTTCTATTATTTTTTTCATCCAGACAATTGTATTTATTTCATACTATTACTTGTAGTAAATTCTAGAAGGCTCATGAATTGTGACTCCAGATCCGGGTGGTAGTAATTAATACAGTTTTATAATATTTTGTACTTATTATATTTAATCTTAGTTAATTATTGTTATTTACTGAATGGAAATAAGGAATTGGTTTAATGATTCTCTTACGTTGGCTTGCCAAGCAAATGAAATGTTAGGCTCCATCATGGTCCCGTTGGTGGGAATTCCGGGTCGTGACAGAATCGACTAAGTCATGCTAATAATAGCAAAAAATAGTACTCTCCGTCGTAGTCTATACCACAAAGTGGCCATCTCCGCCTACACCGGCACATGTAGTTTCATGACAACGAACACGATATATCCGAAGTCAATCTCGGTGAACACAAGTAACTCCCAAAATATTTGATTCTTCAAAATAAATTCATAGCATAGTAGTCTCAGATGATCTATTTTTATCAAATCATAGCATTTATAGAAAATATAAATCCTTTGAACAAAATTTAAATAAATAACCTTTTACATGTTAAAGCCTTTAGCAATTTAACATCTATTTTTAAAAGATACCACAAGTGCTATTCTGTTTGTCAAGTTTCAAAAGAAATACTTTACATGAAAACTTATCTATAGCACTCAAATATGTATACTCTTGTCAATACGTAAGTTTTGACAAAAACGTATAACATTTACCTTGAGTGTCACTTTGCCAACAAGATTTAAAATAAAATTTTATAAAATGGCATGACACGACATATGCAACATAATATTCTAGTACATAGAGACATCCGTACTTGTTTGTCCCCACAAGCATGAAAGCACATTTGCAAATCGAAACATGCTTTTAGAGTAAGTCTCTCAAGAAGAGTAAGTTTTAATCAACTTACATTGCTTTCGCTTTATTAATATTCACAAGCTTTTAATCTTCCTCCATCATTCCAATGTTGATTAAAATGCTCAACATCACCAGCAAGTCGATATCTACAATTAGATATCCTAATTACATCAAAATATGACCTAAGATATTGATCAACATCCATATATGGCTCACAAGTTGGCTACAAGCCTCCAACAACTCAAATCACCAAATAGTTTTACATGCTATACCATTCAACTTCGTTCATATGTTTTAATACTCATTCAAAGTCATTAATGATACTACATCAATTGTCCATTACCAACAAGCTACTATTCATTATTTTCCATAATCAACACTTACAAAATATACAATTTGGGTGATTACTTAGTTGATCACTTCCAATTTTTGCAAACAATTATTTCCATAGGTTCATTGTATTCATAAATTTCATCGTCAAAATTACCATTCATCTTCTCTCTTATTTTCTCAAAAGTACTATTCATGCCATGAACTAGAGTTTTATAATCCAATCTTTCAACTATTAAAGTTTGTAACAAATGCTTCAAATACTTCTAACTACTCATAATAAACAAGTTTGAAGCATTGGAATTACCTCTAATAGACAAATCTTGAAAAATCATAATTTTGGTGATTTTTGTGTTCTTGAGGATTTGATGAAGAAATCTAGTATTTGAATGCAAGAATGATGTTAGCACTCATGTATATTGAGTAATAATCAACCCAAAGCATCATTAACAACTTACCTTGGTTGATTGGACTGTATTTGAGCTCAGAATCGCCCCTTCACCTCAAGAACCCTAACCCCCAAATACTCAAAATACTCCACTCCCCCGACCTTGTATTTATATGCCCAGATTTCTGGGTTTCGGATGCGGACCTGGATGCTTCGAATCCCCACTTCACTCCTCTTTGAAGCTCGGATGTGGACCTGGACGCTATAGCAGCACTTCACTGCCAGCCTCTCTTTTGGACGCGACCTCGGATGCTTCGCATCCGCAGGCTCCTCCGCCAGCCTTTGGTAATTTGGTCATAACTTCTTGTAGGAATGTCCAAATGACAAACAGTTTAAAGCGTTAGAAACTAGACTCTATGATATTTCATTTAATAGGTTTTAAATCACATAACTTTTTATATATATGTAGATATATGCGTCTAAAGTTTGGTCTTGTGTGTACTCATTTGGAACTTTAGTCCATCAAGTAATTTCCAACTTTGACTTAGACTTAGGGATCTCCTTACATCCCACATCACTTATAATATATCTCGTACACTTATTATCATATCCAATTGATATACTTCAAATTAATAGTCCCCGTCTGCACATAAAATAATATAATTAGCGCACATCAACTTTCTTAATAACGCTTAAGTACTTCAAAAATTTTCGGGGTGCTATATTCTCCCACACTTAAGGATATTCGTCCTCGAATATTTTACAAGTCACTTTTAAGAATAGAGTTACCATAATTTTATCTTTAACTTATGACTACATGGGTCTTATATTTCCTTTCCAAAATCTCAACTTACTTATGGCCCTCAAAATTTGGCTATCTTTACAAATTCTTAAAAATTTCGGCAGAGCTTCCCCTATAACCAGGACTATCCAAAAACTTTAACCTGTCCAGAACAATCCCTCACACGGCCATCAATAACAATATCACTCAATAACCAACAATACACAATATAATGTACCATCTTGACCTCACTCGGTCGTACATATACCATAAGTGCATCAAATGTATATCTTTAAAACTTTTAACTTGTAACATATATGAATACCATTCAATATCAATAATTTCTACTATACATAGTTCCCATATCACTATTATACATGCCTGCATTTTCTTTTGTCATGCGTACGTCAAGTTGTACCTGAAAAGTATCTTCAAGTAAATTAAAATTTCTCTATGATTGGAACTTTTACAAATTTCATAATGTAGAATGGCACATATCCATGCTGCCTAAATTCTCATCTTCCTCGAAGCTATGGCTCATGCTTGGTGAGTGCAAAACTATATTACCCACTTGGTACCTGTAAACTTATCCATTCCGACTCATAGTCTCGAAATTTTCTTATAACCAATACTAATTTCGAATTAGCCTGTTGCACTTTTTGAGTCTTGTTTCCAAGAAAAGTCTTCCCACTTAAAACTTGTAATATTCACTAATTATCAAAACTATTTTGGAATGTTCTTTTATTCCTTCCAAAAATTAATAAGATATTTGTATTAGATTTATCCATCATATGATAATTTCATACCCCCACTTTCGCTTATGACTTTAGAGCTCATGATAGACCCATAACTTGATAACTATTGTTACCAATAAGTTTGCTCTAAAAATAATTCAACTCACTTCGTTTGAGTTTATGACACTAGTTTGCTACCTACTCGTGGACATCCATGTTCTAGTTTTATTTCTTAACTTTTTCTAATTTCTAGACACCATTGAGTATCTTGTGATATTGTTCTACCAAAAATTTGGGATTGCATTTATTTTCATGCGCACCATAGACATGCTACCGTAGCCCATAAACTTTCAACAGTCAAGAGTCATCGTTACCATGACGGTACTTGCACTCTTTTAATATTAGTGCTCTTCTTTGAACCTGTACTTTTTACTCACATATTTTATTTTTGTATAGAAGTCTCTTCTCATTTAATAATAAGCATTGCATTACCCCTTTCGATTTTATTCCCTGCAAAGTGTGCACATATTAAAATACACTCTTAGTCCACTTAATCCCACGTACAATTCAAAGTACTTCCTTGTTATCCACCAAAAATTGAATTTAATTCAAATCGCACATGTCCCCAAAGTTGTAGGAATACATTCGAGTTGCACATTAAATCATTGACTATCAGACATAACTTTTAACATCCCTGATGCAGAACATCACAACTATTACTTGTAATGAGTCTTTGCTTCTCTACAAATACTTTATGGTAATTGTACTTATTCTATCATGAAGTTACCGAAGGTTTTCTCTTCATCTTGACTCTAGTAAATATAATATCTTATTTCACAAATCATTACCTTTAAGGTGAATCTTTCTTGTTCTGATGCTCCCCCACTTAAGAGTAAACCGAATTCAAACTCTTACTTGCCACTCGAAGTCATTATTAAACTTTTATCTCATATAAAACTTTTCATTGACAATCAATTTGTTCACCCACTACAATAGGCTATTTTTCCCTTTCAATTAGAAATCTCTGTTTTACCGCTTAAATCTTTCATCGTACATTGACTTTTATTTCATCATTATTTCGAAATGCTCATTATTCTGACAATAGGATAGATTGGTTATACTCATAGGAACTTTCTTTGTTCATTTTCGTATCCAAGTATCACGTCGCTACTAGCTGCAATATATATTGCTAAGGGCCATTATTTTCCGCCCTTACGACATCTTTATAGTTTGCACTTCACTCTTTCATCTTCACTTTACCGTTGAAATCTCTTTTAATATTTCACCCTTCAATCCATGCTCTAATACAGTTCTAGCATGTACACCTTGCGCCTCTCATCTCATACTTAAATATGCTAAACAAGTGTAACTCCCTTAGGCTAAATCCACATATCATCATATAACTTTCTACAACATATACCATCTTCACAATGCTACATGTTAGAATTACACATCCTATCTTTATGCCACCATCATGTTCTCAAGTCGCGTAGCATATATCTCTGAAATTATATTTCTTGCTCTTAAGTCCTTTCATGAAACTTTATTTTGATGGTATCCCACCGAGTAGGCTAATACTTCTGATAAAAATGGCATGCATGTAGGGTGTTATTACCTCATGTCTTCATCACAATGTGAACTCTTTTGGTCATAGCTAATACCACGTATTTATATAAATACGTTTCATACGATAATTGTATACTTGCATATTTTTCCATTCTTCATGGTATTGTTGATCTCATCCATGTAGGGATTTATGACACATTATCATGTAGTCTTAGAATTCTTTTAACTTCTCAATCTCTAAATCCGTACCATAACCGTTTTCAATCATTGTTTTGAACCTAACATCGTACACCTTATATGTGTAACTTTCCAACAACTTTAACTTAGACCATGAGCCATTTCTATATTTATTCTTCTTGAATCATAAGGGCCCGTTCACTCACAAGTTAACTGCTCTTTCAATATCGGGCACATATAGAGTTGCTTTGAGATCATTCTTAGAAATTCTCAAATTTTTTTTCAACAGAATAAAATAAGACATACCTCGACTAGAAAAACTCAAGATTGTCATTCCCTGTCATTTTTTTTTCTTCTCTAACAACCTATATTATTTCTTATAACCTCCAAGATTATGCCTTTTGCGTATCTCATGCCTTAATATTTTCACGCTTACCCATTTAAGTTCATATACTTTATCCTCGCATTCTTTGGTATGCATAATTAGAGATTGACTTTTATTTGTATCACATTTATCATATGGAAGAACTCAAGGTTGTCATGCCCATCTTTTACATATGGCATGCTTCATCTATCCTCAACTCGTACTTACACTTGGTACTTTATTTCTTATGTGTCACTTATATTACATATGACACAATCATGATGATAACCTATCATGCTCAGAGGAAACCCGGTGTCTAGTATAATTAAGGTTCATGTCCCTCATCCTATAACATTCCCTTTTCGAATGATCAAAAAAGTCTTTTCCTATTCTTTTGGGAATGTGTTTTTGGTCATATTGGCATTGTCTTAACTATGTCAAACTTTTTATGAGTCATACTATGTTTACCACAAACTTGACTGATTCACATTCACTTATCAATTATATCCATATCACCTCTCTATATCTTGTCGTGATAATTTAAGGTGCAACATATTCATTTACAATATTTTTTTTTGTACCTTTGCTAAACTCGTTAATGGTGATTACCATAGTAAACAGTTGCTCCAACAACTTGACCAACAAATCTTGAATTGAAATCTAGGGTCTAACATAGGTGCCCTTATTCATTTTGAACAAATCTATTCTCAACTTATCCTTCCATTTTGAACAAATCTAAAACTTTCTAGCTATTGGCCCAAACACCTTGTATTATAACTTGAAACTTGAACTTTATTCTCATCACTTCCATATATTCCTCATCAAGTAATCAATACGATCGAGAATCTGCACTCTCACTTCAGGAACAAACACATGATATAGAGTATGAAGAAAGTGAAACATCCCTAGATGTCATTGTAGCCTCCCTGATATAAGTGTGGTCGGCAACACACCGATAAGAGAGAATCTACTTGACATGGCTACATAGACTTCCTAGGACTCGACTTAGAACCTAGTGCTCTGATACCAAGTTTGTCACGAACTAGAGTTTTATAATCAAAAGTACTATTCATGCCATGAACTAGAGTTTTATAATCCAATCTTTCAACCATTAAAACTTGTAATAAATTCTTCAAATACTTCTAAATACTCATAATAAATGAGTTTGAAGCATTGGAATTACCTCTAGTAGATAAATCTTGAAAAATCACAACTTTGGTGATTTTTGTGCTCTTAAGGATTTGATGAAGAAATATAGTATTTCGATGCAAGAATGATGTTAGAACTCATGTATATTGAGTAATAATCAACCCAAAACATCATAACAACTTACCTTGGTTGATTGGACTTGATTTGAGCTCAAAATCGCCCCTTCACTTCAAGAACCCTAACCCCCAAATACTCAAAACACTCCCCTCCCCCGGCCTTGTATTTATAGGCCCAGATTTCTAAATTTCGGATGCGGACCTGGATGCTTCGCATACCCACTTCACTCCTCTTTGAAGCTCGGATGCGGACCTGGATACTATGGCAGCACTTCACTGCCAGCCTCTCTTTCGAACGCGGCCTCGGATGCTTCGCGCTCCTCTACCGGCTTTTGGTAATTTGGTCACAACGTTTTGTAGGAATGTCCAACTCATAAACGGTTTGAAGAGTTAGAAACTAGACTCGATTATCTTTCATTTGATATGTTTTACATCACATAACTCCTTATATATATGTAGATATACTCGTCCAAATTTTGGTCTTATGCGTACTCATTTGGAACGTTAGTCCATCATGTAATTTCCAACTTGACTTAGACTTAGGGATCTCCTTAGATCCCACATGACTTATAATATGCCTCGTACAATTATTATCATATCCAATTGATATCCATCAAATTAATAGTTCTCGTATGCACACAAAATAATATAATTAGCGCACATCAACTTTCTTAATAGCACTTAAGTACGTCAAAAATTTCCAGGGGTGCTACATTAGCCCAGCTATCTTTCCTACTATTTGTTAAGGTGTAGGAGTACAACAACAATGTACACTAGAAAATATTTGCGAAGTTCTTGAATATTAGCTGAAATATCATGAATTTCTCACTAGACACAAGTACCACACATACCCCTTTTTTCGTCATTGTACCTCTTACTGCTTATGCGTTGGTGAGGTCTATTTTTTAATTATTTTTTCTTTTACTCTATAAGTGCATTCATACATCCTTGTTCGACAATAGGTTAATTGATGTCACGACCGGGAATTTCCACCGTCGGGACCATGATGGCACCTAACATTTTACTTGCTAGGCAAGCCAACGTTAGAGAATCATTAAACCAATCCTTATTCCATTCAGTAATTAACAGGAAATTTAGCTAAGATGAAATATAGTGAGTTCGGAATATCAAGAATATATTAACTACTACCACCCGGATCTGGAGTCACAATTCACGAGCATTCTAGAATTTACTACAAATATTAGTCTGAGAGAAATACAACTGTTTGAATGAAAGAAACAGTAAAATAGAAAAAAGATAGGCGGGGACTTCAAGGTCTGTGAACGCCGAAAGATCTACCTTGAGTCTCCGGATAATGGTCCAACAGCAAAAATCTCGATCAACCCGAGCCGGTACCAAAATATACACAGAAAGTGCAGAGTGCAGTATCAGTACAGTCGACCCCATGTACTGGTAAGTATTGATCCTAACCTCGACGGAGTAGTGACGAGGCTAAGACAAGACACTCATAAATCAATATGTTCAATTTAACATTGTATATATAAATAACAGCAATGAAAGCTAGGCAGGTAATATCGGGAAGGGGAAACATGTTGACGGAAAATACGAGATAAAGAACTACAACAGAATGATAACTGGAATAGTCAATATACTATGGATCAACATGAATAGTGAATACAGTAAAGGAAAAATACACGGCATCACCCTCCGTGCTTTTACTCTCAACCTCACCATAAAATCAATAGAAATGGCACGACATCACCCTTTGTGCATTAACTCTCATATCATGGAACGACATCACCCTTCGTGCATTAACACTCACAATATGGCACGACATCAACCTTCGTGCATTAACACTTACAATATGGCACGGCATCACCCTTCATGCATTAACACTCATAATATGGCACGACATCACCCTTCGTGCATTAACACTCACAATATGGAACAGCATCACCCTTCGTGCATTAACACTCATAATATGGCCCGCCATCACCCTTCGTCCATTAACACCCACCCTTACCATAATGCAATGAACAATTAACAACAATAACATGTACAAGCCTTACTTTAACATTTGGTTCCATAATATCAATCTCAACTTTGAAATAAATACTCAATTATCACTAAAATATCCATAAACATGATAAGAACGATCAATTTAACAACACTAGTCTAAACAAGTAGCAATTAGGCATAGGAAAGAAACAATATGAGAAAAACGGTAGAAAACAGGGGGAAAATAGGTAAATTGGCGGCGCATAAGTACTCGTCACCTCACATATATGGCGCTCACATGAATTTCATATAGCAAATAATATGAGGTTCCTAACTCCCTCAATTAATGGTTAACCACGACACTTACCTCGCTCCAAAGGCCACTCAATACTCAATCACAACTTTTCCTTTAGAATCCACCTCTAAACCACTCGTATCTATTCAAAAACGACTTAATAATATCAATTATTGCTAAAGGAATTAATTATAATGCATAAATTAAAATTTCCCAAACTTTCGCCCAAACAGTCAAAAAATCGACCCCGGGCCCGCTTGGTCAAAACTCGAGGTTCGGACCAAAATTCATTTACCCATTCACCCCCGAACCCAGACATATAATCAGTTTTGGAATCTGACCTCAATTTGAGGTCTAAATCCCCAAATTTCCGAAATCCCTAGTTTCTACCCAAAACCCCTAATTCTACCATGAAAACTCTAGATGTTTAGTTAATAAATAATGAAATATAATGGGTAATTGAAAAAAAATGGTTTAGAATCACTTACCAACACTTTGGGGAAGAAATTATCTCTTGAAAATCGCCTCTAGCCCGATTGGTTTTTGAAAAAATGAATTTATGGCTTAAGTCCCGTTTTGATTCTGCTTTAAGTATTGGGCGACAGTGTTCATCGCGTTCGCGAAGAGTATAGGTTATCAAGCCTTCGCGTTCGCGAGACCTTGCTCGCGTTCGCGATGGTTACTCCCCCCGGCCTTTGCGTTCGCGAGACATTGCTCGCGTTCGTGATGAAGGAAAGGCCAACCCTCCCCGAGGTCCCAAATGCTTCGCGTTCGCGATGAGCCGGTCGCTTTCGCGAAGGGTAAATCTCCCATCACTTCACGTTCACGACCAGGCCTTCGCGTTCGCGAAGAGTAAAAATCAGTCATTCCATTTTTTACTTCGCGTTCGCGAGAGTGCCTTCGCGAACGCGAAGAAGGAAACCATAAGGCATCGGAATCTGCAGAAAACCAGAGTTTCCAAAGTCCAAACATCCCGTAGCCTATTCGAAACTCACCCGCGCCCTCGGGGCTCCAAACCAAACATGCTCACAAGTCTAAAAACAACATACGAACTTGCTCGCGCGATTAAATTGCCAAAATAACACCTAGAACTACGAATTTAGCACCAAATCCGATGAAGTTTTCAAGAAAGCTTTAAAATTTCTATTTTCACAGTCAGACGTCCGAATCACATCAAATCAGCTCTGTTTCTCACCAAATTTCACAGCTAAGTCATAAAACTTATATTGGACATATACCGGGCTCCAGAACCAAAATACGGACTCGGTATTAATAAGGCCAAATATCAACCAATTCTTAAAACAACTAAATTTTCAGACTTTTAATTTTTATCAAAAAATCATAACTGGAGTTAGGGACCTCCGAATTCAATTCCGGGTATACGCCCAGGTCCCATAATTCAATACGGACCCACCGGGGCCGTCAAAACACGGATCCGGGCCTGTTTACCAAAAATGTTGACCGAAGTCAAATCAACTGAAGTTTTAAGGCAAATATCCTTATTTTTATCAGTTTTTAACATATAAACCTTCTGGGCCAATACCCGGACTGCACACGTAAATCGAGGAGGGTAAAATGAGATCTTTAAGGCTTAAGAGCGCAGTATCGAGTTCAAAAATATAAGATGACATTTTGGGTCATCACATTCTCCACCTCTAAAACAACCGTTCGTCCTCGAACGGACATAGAAAAGTACCTAAGCTTGTGAAAAGGTAGGGATATCTACTCCGCATATCGAACTCAGACTCCCAAGTAGCTTCCTTAATAGGCTGACCTCTCCAATGCACTCGAACTAAAGGGTAACTCTTTGATCTCAACTGGCGAACATGCCAAGCTAGAATATACATCGGCTCCTCCTCGTAAGTCAAATCCTTGTCCAACTGGACAGAGCTGAAATCTAACACATGGGACTGATCGCCGTGATACTTTCAAAGCATGGACACATGGAACACCGGATGAACTTCTGATAAACTAGGTGGAAACCACAGCATGTAATCCACCTCTCCCACTCTCTCTAAAATCTCAAAACGTCCGATATACCTAGTGCTCAACTTGCCCGTCTTTCAGAACCTCATCACACCCTTCATGGGTGATACCCGAAGCAATACTCTCTCTCCGACCATGAATGCAACATCACAGACCTTGCGGTCGGCATAACTCTTCTGCCTGGACTGAGCTGTGCGAAGTCGATCCTGAATAATCTTGACCTTATCCAAGGTATCATGTACTCAGTCTGTGCCCAACAACCGAGCCTCTCCCGGCTCGAACCACCCAATTGGCGACCGGCACCGCCTACCATATAATGCCTCATAGGGAGCCATCTGAATGCTCGACTTGTAGCTATTGTTGTAGGCGAACTCCGTAAGGGGAAATAACTGATCCCACGATCCTCCGAAGTCTATAACACATGCGTGGAAAATATCCTCCAAGATATGAATAGTGCGCTCAGATTGCCCGTCCGTCTGAAGATAAAATGTTGTGCTCAACTCAACCCGCGTACCCAGCTCACATTGTACTGCCCTCCAGAAGTGCATGGTGAACTGCGTACCTTGATCAGAAATGATAGATATGGGCACACTGTGAATACAGACGATCTCACGAATGTAAATCTCTGCCAACCGCTCTGAAGAATAGGTAACTGCCACAGGAATGAAGTGCACTGACTTGGTCAGCCCATCCACAATGACCCAAACTGCATCGAACTTCCTCTGAGTCCGTGGGAGTCCAACAACAAAATCCATACTGATACGCTCCCACTTCCACTCAGGAATCTCTATCTTCTGAAGCAAACCACCAGGTCTCTAATGCTCACACTTTACCTGCTGGCAATTTAGACACCGAGCTACATATGCAATTATGTCTCTCTTCATTCGCCTCCACCAATAATGTTGCCGCAAGTCCTGAAACATCTTGGCGGCGCCCGTATGAATAGATTACCGGGAACTGTGGGCCTCCTCAAGAATCAACTCACGAAGTCCATCCATATTAGGCACACAAATACGACCCTGTATCCTCAAAACTCCATCATCTCCAACAGTAACCTGCTTAGCATCGTGTCGCACTGTATCTCTAAGGACAAGCAAATGAGGATCGTCATACTGCCTATCTCTAATATGCTCAAAAAAGAAGACCGAATAACAATACAAGATAGAACACGGCTTGGCTCAGAAACATCCAACATCACGAACTGATTAGCCAAGGCCTGAACATCCAATGCAAGCGGTCTCTCACCAATTGGAATATATGCAAGGCTACCCATACTAGCTGACTTTCTACTCAAAGCATCGGCCACCACATTGGCCTTCCCGGGATGATACAATATGGTGATATCATAGTCTTTCAATAGCTCCAACCACCTCATCTACCTCAAATTGAGCTCCTTCTGCTTGAACAAATACTTCAAGCTCCGATGATTCGTGAATACCTCACATGGCACGCCGTAAAGATAGTGCCTCCAGATCTTCAGTGCGTGAACAATAGCTGCCAGCTCTAGATCATGAACAAGGTAATTTTTCTCGTGAACGTTTAGCTGCCGCGAAGCATATGCAATAACATTGCCACCCTGCATAAATACCGCACCCAAACCAATACAAGATGCATCACAATATACTTTATAAGATCCTGAACATGTGGGTAACACCAATACTGGTGTCGTAGTCAAATCTGTCTTGAGATTCTAGAAGCTCGCCTCACACTTGTCTGACCACTTGAACAGGACACCCTTATGGGTCAACCTGGTCAACAGAGTTTCTATCGATGAAAAACCCTCCACGAACCGATGGTAGTAGCCCGCCAAACCCAAGAAACTACGGATCTATGTAGGTGATGTGGGTCTAGGCCAGTTCTGAACTGCCTCAATCTTCTTAGGATCCACCTGAATACCCTCTACTGATACAACATGACCCAAGAAAGCAACTGAACTCAACCAAAACTCGTATTCTGAGAACTTAGCATATAATTGGCTGTCTCTCAGAGTCTGAAGAACGATTCGAAGGTGCTTCTCATGATCCTCCCGGCTGTGGGAGTTGATCAAGATATCATCAATAAACACAATCACAAAGAAATCCAAGTAGGGCTTCATCAAATCCATGAATGTTGCTGGGGCATTTGTCAGCCCAAATGACATCACTAAAAACCCATAATGCCCATACCGAGTTTGCAAAGCTGCCTAAGAGACATCGGATGCCCTAATCCTCAACTGATGGTAGCCAGATTTCAAATCAATCTTCGAAAACACCTGGACACCCTGAAGATGATCAAATAAATCATCAATCCTCGGCAATGGATACTTGTTCTTGATGGTAACTTTTTTCAACTGGCGGTAATCTATACACATCCTAATTGATCCATCTTTCTTCTTCACAAACAACACAGGTGCACCCCAGGGCGAGACACTAGGCCTAATGAAGCCCTTATCAAACAAAATCTTGCAACTCTTCCTTCAATTTTTTCAACTCTGGCGAGGCCATGGGGTATGGTGGAATGGAAATGGGCTGAGTGCCCGAAGCCAAATCAATGCATAAATCAATATCCCTATCGGGTGGCATCCCCGGCAGGTCTGCAGGAAACATCTCTGGAAACTCACGAACTATCGGCACTGAATCCATGGAAGGAACCTCCGCACTAGAATCGCGAACATAAGCCAAATAAGCTAGACACTCCTTTTCGACCATATGCCGAGCCTTCACATAAGAGATAACTCTGCTGGTAGAATGGCCAAGAGTCCTTCTCTACTCTAATCGAGGCAACCCCTACAAGGCAAAGGTCACCATCTTGGCGTGACAATCTAATATATCATGATAAGGTGACAGCCAATCCATACCTATTATGACATCAAAATCAACCATATCGAGAAGCAGAAGATCTACACGAGTCTCAAGACTCCCAATAGTGACCACATACGAACGATATACAACAATAGCATCACCCACTGGTGTGGACACATACACATGAGCACTCTAGGAATCATGGGGAATAACCAAATATGAAGCAAATAGAATGACACATAGGAGTAAGTAGACCCCGGATCAAATAGAACTGAAGCATCTCTACTGCAAACTAAAACAGTACCTGTGATAATAGCGTCAGATGACTCAGCCGCAGGCCTGGCAGGGAAAGCATAACACCGGGGCTGGGCCCCACCACTCTGAACTACGTCTCTGGGATGACCTCTAGCTGGCTGGTCTTCACCTCTAACACCTCCACCTCTAACAGTCTGGCCTCTACCTCTGGCTGGCTGCCTCTGGCTGGCTGAGCAGGTAGTGCAGCAACTGGTGCCAAAACCATGGCATGAGAACTCTGATACTGTGAGTTGCCCGTTGCCTGAGGGAAAAATCTAGGCATGTGCCTCGGATCACCACAAGTATAACATAACCTCAGCTGGTGTGACTGCTGACTCTGAAATTGACCCTGTCGACTTGAGTAACCACCCTGATAACTCTGGAGTGGAGGTGCATTAATAGGAGCTGGTGGTGCACTATAAGCTAGCTGGTCGGAATAATGCATCAAGGGCCACGACCACCTGAGGCACCGTGGAATACCTGGAGTGCTGAATGAAATGGGCTTGGAGGAGGGCCTCTACCAAAAGTATCCCTGCCTCTAGATGAGGCACCGCTGAACTCACCGGAATGACGAGGTATCTTGTCAGACCCCTGACTTCCCTGAGCAAGAACCATCTCGACTCGTCTGGCGACATTAGCAGCCGCCTGAAAAGAAATCTCACTCCCAGTCTCCTTAGACATCTGCAATCTGATAGGCTGAGCAAGTCCGTCAATAAACTTCCTCACCCTCTCTCTCTCTCTCTCTCTCTCAATGGGAAGTAGAAGAATAGCCTGATGGGCCAAATTCACAAAACGTGTCTCATACTGAGTAACAGTCATACTGCCCTGCTGGAGACGCTCGAACTGACGGCAACACTCCTCTCTCAATATGATAGGCAGAAACTTCTCTAGGAAGAGTTGAGAGAAACGGTCCCAAGTAAGAGCAGGCGACCCAGCTGGTCTGGTCAACAAATAATCTCTCCACCATTTCTTGGCGGAACCAGTCATCTAAAATGTAGCAAAATCGACCCCATTGGTCTCCACTATACCCATGTTCTATAGAACCTCGTGACAGCTGTAGAGATACTCCTGGGGATCCTCTAAAGGAGCATTACTAAAGTGAACTCGTACGATCTTGGTAAACCTGTCCAATCTCCATAAAGCCTCAGAAGACATAGCTAATCCATCACCGGTCTGTGGCGCAACAACCGCCTGAACTACTCCGATTGGATGAGCTGCTGGACCCTGATACTGGGGAGCTATCTGATCCGGAGCGGGAGTAGTGGGATTCTGGGCTCCTCCTCCAGCCCGAGAGACAACTGGGCCACACTCTCCATAAGGCCCACAAAAATGGACCAAAGTGTCCTGAAGTACTGGGGTGGCAATGAACCCCTTCGGAACCTAAGTTAGTCTGGTAGGAACAGTCTGGGCTGGAACCTCCTCACCCAACTCTATCTGAGGCTCCACTGTTGGGCTGCTGCTCGGGCTCTAGGCTGAGCCCTGCCCCTACCTCGGCCTCTGGCAGGGCCTCGGCCTCGACCTCGGCCCCGCATAGGAGCTGCCACTGGAGGCTCTGGCTACTGCTTAGCTGAGGAAGCGGTACGTGTTCTCACCATCTGCGAGAGACTAAGAGTAGGAGAGTTCAATCAGTATCGAGAAAACAAAATCACACGACAAAGAAGAGCAGAAGTGAAATTTGTTCCTAAACTTCATAGCCTCTGGAAGATAAGCACACACGTCTCTGTACCGATCGTCCAGACTCTACTAAGCTTGCTCGTGAATCGTGAGACCTAGGCAACCTAGTACTCTAATACCAACTTGTCACTACCTTGAATTTCCACCGTCGGGACCGTGATGGCACCTAACATTTTACTTGCTAGGTAAGTCAACGTTAGAGAATCATTAAACCAATCTTTATTCCATTCAGTAATTAACAACAAATTTAGCTAAGATGAAATATAGTGAGTGCGGAATGTTTAGCTAAGATGAAAGAGTTTAGCTAAGATGAAAAATTTAGCTAACTGTTTGAATGAAAGAAACAGTAAAACAGAAAAAAGATAGGCAGGGACTTCAAGGTCTGTGAACGCCGACAGATCTACCTTGAGTCTCCGGATAACGGTCCAACAGCAAAAATCTCGATCAACTCGAGCCGGTACCAAAATATGCACAGAAAGTGGAGAGTGCAGTATCAGTACAACCGACCCATGCACTGGTAAGTATCGAGCCTAACCTCAACGAAGTAGTGACGAGGCTAAGACAAGACACTCACAACTCAACCTGTACAATTTAACAATGTATATACAAATAACAGCAATGAAAGCTAGACAGGTAATATCGGGAGGGGAAAACATGCTGAGGGGAAATACGAGATAAAGAACTACAGCAAAATGATAACTGGAACAGTCAATATACTATGGATCAATAGTAATAATGAATAAAGTAAATAAAAAATGCACGGTATCAACCTTAATGCTTTTACTCTCAGCCTCACCATAAAATCAATAGAAACGGCACGACATCACCCTTCGTGCATTAACTCTCATATCATGGCACGGCATCACCCTTCGTACATTAACACTCATAATATGGCACGGCATCACCCTTCATGCATTAACACTTACAATATGACTCGGCATCACCCTTCGTGCATTAACACTCTCCCTTACCATACTGCAATGCATACGTAACAACACTCACAATATGGCCCGCCATCACCCTTCGTGCATTAACACCCTCCCTTACCATAATGCAATGAACAATTAACAACATGGAGATAAAATAACATGTACAAGCCTTACTTTAATATTTGGTTCCACAATATCAATCTCAACTTTGAAATAAATACTCAATTATCACTAGAATATCCATAAACATGATAAGAACGATCAATTTAACAACACTAGTCTAAACACGTAGCAATTAGGCATAGGAAAGAGACAATATGAGAAAAACGGGAGAAAGCAGGGGAAAAACAGGTAAATTAGCGGCACATAAGTACTCGTCACCTCACATATACGCCGCTCACATGAATTTCATATAGCAAATAATATGAGGTTCCTAACTCCCTCAATTCAGGGTTAACCACGACACTTACCTCGCTCCAAAGGCCACTCAATACTCAATCACAGCTTTTCCTTTAGAATCCACCTCTAAACCACTCGTATCTATTTAAAAATGACTCAATAATATCAATTATTGCTAAAGGAATTAATTATATTGCATAAATTTAAATTTCCCAAACTTTCCTCCAAAAAGTCAAAAAATCGACCCCGGGCCGCTTGGTCAAAACCCGAGGTTCGGACCAAAATTCATTTACCCATTCACCCCCTAACCCAGACATATAATCGGTTTTGGAATCCGACCTCAATTTGAGATCTAAATCCCCAAATTTTCGAAATTCCCAGTTTCTACCCAAAACCTCTAATTCTACCATGAAAATTCTATATGTTTGGTTGATAATTCATGAAATATAATGGGTAATTGAAAGTAAATGGATTAGAATCACTTACCAACACTTTGAGGAAGAAATTATCTCTTGAAAATCGCCTCTAGCCCCATTGGTTTTTGAAAAAATAAATTTATGGCTTAAGTCCCGTTTTGATTCTACTTTAAGTGCTGGGCGACAATGTTCATCGCGTTCGCGGGGACACTGTCGCGTTTGCGAAGAGTATAGGTTGTCAAGCCTTCGCGTTCGCGAGACCTTGCTCATGTTCGCGATGGTTACTCCCCCCTGGCCTTCGCGTTCGTGAGACATTGCTCGCGTTCGCGATGAAGGAAAGGCCAACCCTCCCCTAGGACCCAAATGCTTCGCGTTCGCGATGAGCCGGTCGCTTTCGCGAAGGGTAAATCCCCCATCACTTCGCGTTCGCGACCAGGCCTTCGCGTTCGTGAAGAGTAAAAATCAGCCATTCCAGTTTCTACTTCGCATTCGCGAGAGTGCCTTCGCGAACGCGAAGAAGGAAATCATAAGGCATCGGAATCTGCAGAAAATCAGAGTTTCCAAAGTCCAAATATTCCGTAGCCTATCCGAAACTCACCCGCGCCCTCGAGGCTCCAAACCAAACATGCTCACAAGTCTAAAAATATCATACGAACTTCTCGCGCGATTAAATCGTCAAAATAACACCTAGAACTACGAATTTAGCACCAAATCCAATGGAATTTTCAATAAAGCTTTAAAATTTCTATTTTCACAATCGGACGTCCGAATCACATCAAATCAACTCTATTTCTCACCAAATTTCATAGATAAGTCATAAATATTATATTGTACCTATACCGGGCTACGGAACCAAAATACGGACCCGATATCAACAAGGCCAAGCATCAACCAATTATTAAACAATTAAATTTTCAGACTTTTAATTTTCATCAAAAATTCATAACTCGAGCTAGGAACTTCCAAATTCGATTCCGGGCATATGCCTCCCATAATTCGATACGGACCCACCGGGGCCATCAAAACATGGATCCGGATACGTTTACCAAAAATATTGACCGAAGTCAACTCAACTGAAGTTTTAAGGAAAAAATTCTTTTTTTTATCAGTTTTTAGCATATAAATCTTCCGGGCCAATACCTCGACTGCGCACGTAAATTGAGGAGGGTAAAAATGAGATTTTTAAGGCTTAAGAGTGCTGTATCGAGTTCAAAAAATATAAGATGACCTTTTGGGACATTATAGTTAATTATTTAATACACGTGAGAAAAATCATACTCATATAAATACAAGTTTGCTTCATCTGTGGAGTTCTGAAATACAAGTATGCTTTCATCTGTGTTGGTGTCTCTTTCTATGAGACAATTGACATAGACAATTGAAGTAAGGATGAATGGACTTTTTTTAAATGGAAAATGGCCAAATATACCTATCTACTTTAAGATATTGTCTATATTTAATCTCCGTTATACTACTCGGTCACATTTATCTCCAACGTTATACTATTCGGCCAAATTTACCCCTACAATCAATAAACTTTTAAAATTTACCCCTGGTGACCCAGAATCTCCCAAATCATTTTAATTAAGTCACTGATTTTTCTTCTTGATCCACTATTTTTGAAATAATTGGCATTTACCTGCTTTTTGAATTGGAAAAAAATATAAGAGAAAAAAATATTAAAATAATATAACCGTTAATAAATAAAGTATAGTAAATTGAAGAATATAAATTAGATAGCTTGTCTTTTTTTTCTTTTTTTGATAAGTAAAAGGAAAAAAATTAGGTAGCTTATCTTAATTCGAAAAATATTTACAATATCCCAATTTTAATGAATTCGTTACACCAAAGTTATGGAGACTTTGCAAGTATTAGTGATTGAAGTTGAAGTTCCTTGGAGACTTTACATTGTCGAATTTAACTTTGCTTTAATCAAATGCCTATGCATTGTGCTCTTAAGTTAGTCGATCGAACTCTATACTAACCAGACAATAACAAAATATATTTGAATATACATGTACTTATATAAATATACCCACTGAATTCTACGGTGTATATAACAACAACAACAACAACAACAACAACAACAACAACAACAATAACCCAATAATAATCCCACTAGTGAGGTCTGGGGAGGGTAGAGTGTACGCAGACCTTACCCCTACAAGAAGAGAAGTAGGTGCTTCGTAATTAAAAATATCCATGAATAATTTGTATAGTCTAATAATTTTAGCTATTTTTAGCATTCACATTAATAGTAATTTCTGAAAATAGTGGAGCAAGAAGAACAATAATTGATTTAAATAAAAGGAATTTGGGAGATTTTGGATTACTTAACAGATCAAGGGGCAATTTTTAAATGTTTGCTGATGGTAGGGGTAAATTTGACCAGATAGTATAACGGAGGTTAAATGTAGACAATATTCGAAAGTAAAAGGGTATATTTAGCCATTTTTCCTTCTTTAAATTATGATTGTTACTTACATCACATGAAAGTACTCTATTTTGTTCTGCGTACTATTCATTTATAAGGTGTGATGGTGTGTTTATATATGAAGCTTTTGCAAAAATCTGTTGTTGGATTGATATTGTCCAATTGAACTTTAAGGAGGATAAGAAAAAAATTTAAAAAATAAAAATTTGTTGGCTTTGGCTTTTTATTTCCCTCCTTTTATTAGTTAATGTCTCAATTGTGCATGGGCAATAGCCAAGCACATTTAAAAACATGAAAGAAGCAGAAGTTGGGATGGTTGTAGTGTATTGAAATCTTCACGGTTGTCTTTATTGTCGATGGTTCATCGAAATTCCTTTTTGAAGACATTATGGTGAGTTTGACTTCCTTTTTGTATAAAAGAGATGGAGATGTTATAAAATAAAAGTAATTTAGTAAAATATGAACAAGATATATTATTATAAAATAAAAGCAATTTACTAAAACATGAACAAGAATTGGAGATAGAGAGAAGGATGAGATTTTCTTCTTCAATTGTGTATATTTTCTTATCTATTACAAGGCCTTTATATAGGCATGAAAAGTGAAGAAAAATATTTCATTGAATATGTTATTAAGCATAAAAATATGTCATTGAATATGTCATTAAGCATTTGAGAAGATCATGGAGGAAGAGTAGACATCCACCATAATATGATTTTTCTTATAACACTCCCCCTTGGATGTCCATAGATAATGTGCCTCGTTAAAACCTTATTCGGAAAAAATCCTATGGGAAAAAATTCTAGTGAAGGAAAAAGAGTATACATGTTTAGAAATACACCTTTTGGTTGCCTCGTTAAAAACCTTGCAAGGAAAACCCAGTGGGACAAAACCTTATAATGAAAAAAGAGTACAACGCATATTAACTCCCCCTGATGAGAGCATCAATTTACATCCTTGAGCCTTCGCATCCCAATATTGTACATTAGTTTCTTGGAGGTTGACGTCGGTAGATATTTGGTGAACAGATCTGCCATATTATTACTTGAACGGATCTGTTGCACATTGATATCACCATTCTTTTGAAGATCATGTGTGAAAAATAACTTTGGTGAAATTTGCTTTGTCCTATCCCCTTTATGAATCCTCCCTTCAATTGGGTTATGCATACTGCATTATCTTCATACAAAATTATGGGTAGTTTGTCACACTTCAAACCATATTTATCTCGAATAAGGCGTATTATAGACCTCAACCATACACATTCTCGACTTGCTTCATGAATAGCAATTATCTCAGCGTGATTAGATGAAGTAGCCACTATTGATTACTTAGTCGATCGCCAAGATATGGCAGTGCCTCCATATGTAAACACATAGCATGTTTGAGATCGAGCCTTGTGTGGGTCATATAAATACCCAGCATCGGCATAACCAACAAGATCGGAACTGCAATCATTGCCATAAAATAATTCCATATCGGTAGTCCCTTTTAGATACCGCAATATGTATTTGATTCTATTCCAATGTCTCCTTGTAGGAGCAGAGCTATATCTTGTTAAGACATTAACTGAAAAAGTTATGTCAGACCTTGTAATGTTAGAATGATACATTAGTGCACCAATTGCATTAAGATATAGTATTTCAGGACCAAGAAGCTCTTCATTATTTTCATGAGGTCGGAATGGATGTGCTTTATCCATATATAATCGCTTTAAAATCTATTAGTGTATGCTGATTGATGGACAAAAATTTCATCTTTCATATACTCAATTTGTAGACCAAGATAAAATTTTGTCTTTTCAAGATCTTTCATTTCAAATCATTTCTTTAAATAGTCTATTGCTTTAGGAAGCTCCCTAGGAGTTCCAATGATATTTAAATCATCAACATATAATTATAACAAATTTAGATCCAGATCTTTTTATAAAGACACAAGGACAAATTGAATCATTCTTTTACCCTTCTTTCAACAGGTACTCACTCAGGCGATTATACCGCATGCGCCCTGATTGATTCAATCCGTATAAGGATTTTTGAAGCTTTATTTAATAAATTTCTTGAAAACCTTAATATGTTTCAGAATAATTTAAATCATTCAATAATTTTTATTATACTCATATCACATTTTTCTTGTATTGCCAGATTAAAACCTGAAATGGCAACATCCACCACAGGAGAACATGTCTCTGTATAATCAATGCCAGGATATTTACAAATTTTTTTGTGACACAAGTCATCTTTATGTTTATCGACTTGACTTTTTTTTTCGCACAAGAACATCTTTATACCTCCATTAGCTTTATACTTTTAGGTGTTGGGACTATCCGTCCAACTTTATATTTTTCAGATGAAATTAATTTTTATTGCGTATTTTTCATTTGGCTAGTCATTTATCTGTCCAAATTTCATGAAAGATTTGAGCTCAAGATCCTCGTCAATATTAATAATATTGAGAGTTACATTATATTAATAATATCGTCAACGATCATTTTATATGGTTTCTACTATTACCCAATAAAGACATAACTTATTGAGATCTCTTTATCTTATTATTTTCAGATACCCGAGCCTCTCCCATGAGGTCTTATGAAGTGTTATATCGTGATACTCTTCTAGAGCACTTGCCTCCTTATAATGACCATCTTGAACATTTGTTCATCTCCTTGTTCAAGGAGTTTTATCTTTGGAACCGATTAGTCTATTATAGTTCATGCATGCCATAGACTCTATTCATTATGAACTTCATTTTATTTGGAGCATTAGCAGCTGAATATGATATTTAGTTTTGGGTCAGCAAATACGCCTGGCAATATTTTGCAAATGAATTATCACTTGAACTTCAAGTTCACATTTTCTCGTACGAGGATCTAAATGTACTCATAATAATTCATTACATGCATTACTTTTTCAGCTACCCATTTTCTCTCCCCTATTGTTGGGATCACCAACACATATCCCTAGCCTTATTTAGGGATCCATTTTTGTACTTTGTGGTGGAACAATTAAATCATATAGCACATTCATATTTCTAGATGGAAATTATTTGGTTCTTGACCCTGAACCGATTGTGATAGGGAGAACTTATCATAACTTGGCTAGATGCGTACAAGTGCTGTTGTATATTAAATAATACATCACATACCAAATTTTATTTTGGCAATTTTGTTCTAATAACCAATGGTTTAGATATAATTGGAGGCATACAATTTCTGCTAAACCAACTTGGATTTAAACTAGTATTATCTAGATAAATCATCATAATTTATATTCTGGAACTGTGCTCTAATAATTTGAGCAATCAATCTTGCAAAAGCCAAACTGCAAGTTGATAACAAATGCACATGTGACCATAGAATAAATGCATCTATTAAAATCATATAAAAGTAAATGGTCCACATGGAAGGTGACTGAACCCATATATTTATTACCTTTTATTCGTTCCATAAATTAAGGAAGTCAATCCCAATCTTAACTGGTATATCATGAGAATAAGCAGCACAAGAGAATTCTTGAAGAATCTTATATTTCTTCAATATATGCCAATGTAATTCTCAATTAATTTTTTCGCATCATAATTGAACCTAGATGGTCAACCGGTCATGCCAACTAATATTTATTTCAGTAAACCTCTAGTTTACTTGTGGCTTATGATTGCATCATCATGCTTATACTTGTGTAGTACAAATAGAAGAAAAGTCAGGTAACCTTTCATATTTACCCGGTATGATTATAGTAATATAAAGATATTCAATCTTCTTTTCATTTATAGTCTCAATATGCCAACCACTTTGGCTAATATATTTGTAAATCAAAATATTTCTTTTGAGACTTACTACAATATTAATGTTATGAACAATTTCATTCATCCGGGTAGTAACAAATTAGTTCTTTCAGAGCTCTTAACTGTTTTTGTACTACAAGATCTTTTGTCACACCATCCATATAATGAATGTCTCATTCACAAAGAGAATCATATCATAGTAATTGTCATGTTCAAAATCATCATAAGCAAAATAATTTCTTGCTTTAATTTTGCTTTTAATAACTTTCATAAGGCTTGACAAAATATTTAGCGTATCACATGTATGCGACCAATGATATATTCATGTAACTATATAATAATATTCATTATCTTTCGTTGTCTCAAATCTCCCTTAGAGGTGAGTTGTAGTATTTATCCAACCATGTACAAGTATATTATTATGCATAGTCTTTATCACATATATATTTTCACATTCACTTTCAGGAATAAGTATTCATTCTCAATGTTTATCACAAGTCACATTCTCTTCAAAGGATGGAGTATAATCATACAATGTGCTTTATTTTTTTTTTCCATACCAATTTGATGGTAAACATTGTCTTGTTCTCCCTTTTTATAATTACCATAGTGATAACTATTATTATTTTGGCCTTTCGCACACCCACATTCATTGGTCAATCACTTGTTTTTATTTAGACTTGTCATGCACTGCTATCACATTCACTTCAAGAATGGAGCAAATCAAGTGGGACAAGCTTCATGCTTTTTCATGAAAAATATATTATCTTTTCTATTATTATTATTATTATTATTATTATTATTATTATTATTATTATTATTATTATTATTATTATCAATATGGTGCATTAGGACTCAAACCTAATGCCTTACCCATATAAAGGCATGCTAGGCCATAATGCGTTGGAACTTGAATCCAACGTCTTTTCATCAACATAGTGCATTGGGACTTGAACCCATCGTCTTACCCTCAATCTTTGGCATAATAGGCCAAACTTCACTAGGACTCGCACTCGATCCTTTAAAATATTATTACTTCATAATTATAGGAATAAGTGAATTAACTTTTAAGAAGACATATATAACTATTTCAATCTTGAAACAGTTCCTCTGCAACAAAAATGCTAGTTAGGATATGTGCCATTTTTTTTTTATAAATGATACAATCACTTTTACATTTTAATAAATTAATTAGGGGAAAGGTGCAGATAACCTATAACCACTTATATTTCAAAGACTATAAGAATTTCACCAAAAAAATACAATACGGAGGAATGAGCCTTATGTTTCCAGCAAAAATATTTAAGGTTTAATGCATAACTGTGACTATTATAAATTATAACTATAATGAGTTTATATTGATTGTATATTCGAATGCCAAATTTGCAAGGTACTGTAAAATTACCTACATATTTGATAATTTTGCTTTCAATGAAATACATCATGTGATGGTAAAAATATTATTACTATATTACTGCACATAAAGTTAATGCAAAGATATGAAAGTATGAATGGGTTTAGATGGATGTAAAACTTATCTTTGTATTATCATCCAAGATATTTTTCATTGTACTTGATCTCATTGCCTGCTTATAATTTACATAGTCTTGACGTAGAAGATCATGAAATGAGCAATTCGTGCTGATAACGTGTTATAAAATAAAAGCAATTTAGTAAAACATGAACAAGACATGTTGTTATGAAATAAAAGCAATTTACTAAAACATGAACAAGAATTGGAGATAGAGAGAAGGAAGAGATTTTCTTCTTCAATTGTGTGTATTTTCTTATCTATTACAAGGCCTTTATAAAGGCATGAAAAGTGAAGAAAAATATGTCATTGAATATGTCATTAAGCATAAAAATATGTCATTAAATATGTCATTAAGCATTTGAGAAGATTATGGATGAAGAGTAGACATCCACCGTAATATAATTTTTCTTATAACAGGAGAGACATTTCTTTGTAGTCTAACTTTTTCATCTATTTTCCCTTTTCATGTTAAGTGCTTCGTGATTGTAGTGTTTCACGTAAGGTGGATTTTTTTTCTTAGGAATCTTTCCTCAAGTACTCCAATTGGAGTAAAGATTACTGAAACTTGGGATAAGATGGAATTTTGTGAAATTGTATGTGCCTCACTTTGGAGGATCCTAAGGCTGGCGAGGTATATGTAAATTTTGATATATGGCCCTATATGACCCATCTCTTCTTGGTGGTTTGAATAAGGTATATGTAGATTTTTAATATATGACTCATCTCGTCCTGGTTTGAACTCACGTCGCAGGACAGAATTCTTCTGCTTTCATGTGGAGGTGCCTGCTATTACTGTTGTTATAAAGGTTATTTATAGTGAACGAAGATCGGTTAAGAGGAACAATTCAATATTTTTTTTGAAACATTTCATATGTTATGGATATTCAAACAGTTGAACAAATTGCTTCTATCTTATGACATTTCGTTAAAGGCTTGAAATTTTGTTTTTCCTTTCTTTTGTTTACCCGAAAAAATCAGAGAACGTTAAATTTATATATGGTTCTAAGGATATGTGATACAATTTAATACAAATCGTATAGACAAATAGAAATATGTGTATTCTTGACTATGAGAATGAGAATAGTGAGCAAAAGAGTGAATAAGGTAAAATAGAACAAACACAAGGAGATATCTTTCAATGTGACAAGTGATCTTTTGTTACAGTCTCTCTCTGCCCCCTGTATGCTTACAAGGATTCCCCCTTTTATAATAGAGGGATCCTACTTTGTTTATAATAAAATAAAGCTTATAGTGGAGGACCCATGATGAATTGTCTCTCCCTCGATTCCCGCCAAGATTCTCTCCCTTAGTGCGGTTGTAACGGCTCTTGTCTGTGAGCTTGATACTGGCTCGAACTCGTTATTGGGTCGAGCCCTCGGTTTTGGCTAGAGTTCGACCTTCGGGGTGAGCGCAGCGCATTGCCGACCTTGAAGTAATACCTTGCGGATGCATTTGGCCACGGGCTCGATAAAAGTATCGAGTCGACTCCTCGATCAACCTTCGGACTCGAGGCTTGTTTGTACTGTCTTCGGAACTCATCCCGAAACCCTACTCTGATTGCTTACCATTCGAACTCGATCGAACGTAGGAAGACCGAAATCTATTTCGACCGTATACAGATAGTCCCCTCGTTTCTCAGAAAGAATGTGGTGAGAAACGATATGATTTTTTAATGGCTCGATCGGATTATAACCTGACGTTTCCATCGGGTTCGACCATGACGCATGTGATAGTTGTTCCGTCGATTTAGTCTTTCAAGGCATTTAATGTATGTCAGGCAGTGGTCGGCCACCGCTGATACTGAACCGCCATCGCTTGAACCTATAAATAACCCTTCCTTTTGTCATTTATCACTTTTATATCTTCTATCTTCCAAATTTCCCAAGTCTCTTTTTCGTATTCCATAACTACCTGTAATTCTGTGATTTCTTTTTGCAAAACCCCCTTTTCAATCCTATCAAATCTTTGTCACTTTCCTCTACCCCTCACCCCTGAATTCGAAAATGGTGAAAACTTCACAAACCATTCCTCAGAAGGAGAAGGCTTCATCTTCACAATGTGCCGCCGATGATACACCGGCAGAACCACAGCCTGAGGAGTGCATTCCCGGGGCGTGCGTCCTTACTTCTGATTTTAAGGTCGATAAAGGCTCTTCGGTCCCTGGCTGATGTGAACCAGTATCGAGGTACATATGTTCGATAATCGAGAAGCATCTCCAACACCTAAAGAAAGATTGCAATTGGGATAAAAAAGAAATAATAATTCCTTCTTCTGACGAAGATATCACTTCTTACGTGAAAGGGTTATTGAATGTGTATACTTACCCTTTTACGTTAGGTCCCCTCAATTCCATTATTATTGACTTATGTCGTCAATACCAAATAACCTTAGGCCAGGTCCATCCTTCTTTTTGGCGGATCGTTACCCTGATCCGATATTTCGTGAGCAAAATCGAGGGAATGTCGTTCACCCTCGACCATCTTATCGGATTATATCGTCCTCGACCTTTTCGATGGGGGTTAATAAAACTTTGTCGTCAAGCTTCCAAGGCTCTGTTCTTGAGTATTTATGAGGAAAGGGATCGGGGTTGGATGGGCAGGTTCGTTCGAGTGAGGACTTCGGACCTGATTCCAACCGAAAAAATGCCTTTTCTCGAGGAGTGCAATATGAAACGTAAGTGTGATCCTGTTGTTGCTTTTGTTTTGTTCTTTCATTTCTTTTCTCATCGACACTTTTATTTTTGTGATGTAGCGGTTTCCTGGATGCCCGGAGCAGTTCTCGATCTCAAGAACTGGTTACGAGCTCTTGTCTCGACTTCCACATACATCGAGCGGTTATGGCGCGATTTGTCAAAGGGTCGGTGGGAGACAAAAATCATGGTAAGCCCCTTTCTTGTACTCTTTGATAGTTCGAACGAGGTAGTTTCTGAATATCTTAACAAAATTTTCCATATGCAGATCTAGGTAAAGATGCGGTTTTGAGGCCCTTGTCCAATGAGGAAAAAACTTTGGCCTCCGCCCCAAAGTCGGTGAAGGAAAATAAAAGGAAAAGAGCCATCGTTCCCGAAGGTCCGAACTGAAGAAGAGGACGACTCGTAAGCCGAACAAGAATGCCATTCCTTTGACCGTGGAATCGGTTCTACATCTAAGGGATGAAGATGAAGAAGAAGAAGAAGAAGAAGAAGAAGAAGAAGAAGAAGAAGAAGAAGAAGAAGAAGAAGAAGAAGAAGAAGAAGAAGAAGAAGAAGAAGAAAGAAGAAAACGATGGGTTCGCGCTGGCGGCCCGAACGAAGAGAACCACTGATGCCCCATCGGCTGCTGGATCGATGACGCTTCATGAGGCTCCGCCTTGAACTAAGGATATACCGGAGATAAATTCGGGTGGAATCCCCGAATTATCGGAGGTCGAAGATTCATCTCATCAGAGCCAACGGATGGGGGATATGTCTGAAAGGGCCCTCGGATCCCTTCGAACCGAAGAGAATGCTCCAAACGATTCTTTTGGGGCAGCAACAATCGAAGATTTGCCCACCTTTCCCGTATTTTCCGAAGGGTTGATTCGGGAAGTTCAAGCTCTAAGGGACCTCAATCTAAACAGGCCTCACGGTGGAGAGGATCCCTTTCGTGACCTGTTTACCGGTGTCGAGGATGTTGCCGGTTCTGGTGATGAACCAGATCTTTTTCATGGGGTGCGGCAGGCTTTGAATCAGGTAAGCCTTAAAATTATTTTGTCGATACTATCTTCATGTTTACTTTTCGTTAACTTCGTTTCCTGTTTCTTTTGTAGGCAGCGGCAGTTCATCGAGAAACATGCTCTCGGTCCCAAAACGAGTTGCGTCGATATGAGGCCGACCTTCAACGGGTTGCTGATGTGAGGAAATCCCTAACACTTCTCTTAGGGCAGAGAGAAGAGGAAATAAAAGACCTCCAAGCTGAGTTGGCCAAGGCTTATCGAGATCAGACCGACTTGTCTGAGTAGGTAATGATACTTTTAAAATCCTATGGGCTTGATACTGGAACGATGGCTAAATTTTTGGTCTCACAGTTGCAGCAAAAAATTGAGATGATCAGGAAGCTTCGTGAGGAGGTCGACGTGATAAAAGCGGAGTCTTTACAGTGGAAAGAAGGTATGGACCGCTTTGCTGCAGAGAAAGAAACTACTCGAGCCCAGTTATCATCGGCCAAACCCCATCTTCAAACTATGAATGAAAAAGGCCTGGTTCAAGAAAGAAGAATAGAGGAGCTCGGGGCTCGGTTGACCTCTGCACTAGCAAAGGCTGAATCTGATGCCGAAAAGGCAAAGGCTGATGCGGATGCACTCGTGGCCGTCTATCGGGCCGACGCTCAAGCTGCCCAGGTCCAAGCAAGAGAGGCAGCTGAGACTGCCGATACTCGAGCACATTGGGTCGCCGAGCTTGCTAAGTGCCGATTTCGGAGGGAAACCCTCAAGGAGATCCATGCTCGTGGTTTTGATCTCGCTGAAGAGAGAAAAAGGGCCAAAGATCTCGAAGCCGATGCTGAAGCCCTAGTTTCCAATGACGATAATGATGACAATGATGATGATAATGGGAGTAAGAGCGGATCCTAGGATGGGGGAGCCCGATAGAGAAGAAACTGCTTCTGAGGATGACCAGGAAGCTTAGTCCTTAATATTTACGTTGTAATCAATCATGTAGACAATTTTGTATATAGACAATTTTGCCGACTTGCTTCTGTTTTGTGAAAACATTCATTTAAACAACTTAATCAAATTTGGACTTCATAGCCTCAATAATTGAGCGAGTACCTATCCAAACTTGAAGTGATATAGCCCTTAGGCTTATTAGTTGAGTCAATGATTTGAGCTTGAAGAAATGTAGCCCGTAGGCATAATGGTCGAGTGAGTGCTTGCTCGAACTCGAAATAAAAGTAGCACGTAGGCTTAGTAGTCGAGTGAATGATTCGAACTCAAAGTAATGTAGCCCGTAGGTGTAATGGTCGAGTGAGTGCTCGCTCGGACTCGAAATAAAGTAGCACGTAGGCTTAGTAGTCGAGTGAATGATTCGAACTCGAAGTAATGTAGCATGTAGGCGTAATAGTTGAGTGAGTGCTTGCTCGGACTCGAAATAAAGTAGCCCGTGGACTTAGTAGTCAAGTGAATGATTTGAACTCGAAGTAATATAGCCCGCAGGCGTAATGGTCGAGTGAGTGCTTGCTCGGACTCGAAATAAAGTAGCCCGTGGGCTTAGTAGTCGAGTGAATTGATTCGAACTCGAAGTAATGTAGCCCGTAGGCATAATGGTCAAGTGAGTGCTTGCTCGGACTCGAAATAAAGTAGCCTATAGGCTTAGTAGTCGAGTGAATGATTCGAACTAGAAGTAATATAGCCCGTAGACTTAGTGGTCGAGTTTATCTTAATTCTGTTTGCATAATAAATCTCCAAATAGAGGAATTTTTTTGGATATAAGATGTTGGCAAAGAGAACTTTCTTTGTAAGTCACTATAAAAGTGTTTATGTTTCGTGTCTGGGTTCGGGCCAACTACATGAGCACGGTTCGTTTTAAGCATTTGGCTCTTACAACTTTTCCTATTGGAGACCCGTTGTTGCGAAATAACTTTCTTGCATTAGAGTTTGATATATTCGAGGGCTAATGCCCCCAGTATTCGAGGTCGATTGCAAAGAGGCCTCGGATAATGTTGTAAGCGCAGCACGATCATTGGTTGCCTCATTAAAAACCTTGCCGAAAAACCCATTTGGGATAAAACTGGTCTAAGGGAAAAAGAGTGCAACGCGTGCTTTCAGATCTTAAGGCTTCGTATTGAAGGATCCATCTTGAATCCTGATCGGACTTCTGCAGGGGTCAGTTTTGAAATGTAAATGAATATGGTAGGGTTGTACCTTAGCAATATTATCGTTTTAGATGTGACACATTCCAATTTCTTGATAATTATTTGTCGTTTATAATGCCGAGTCTGTATGATCCATTTCCAACGTTCTTGAGAACCTGATATGGTCCTTCCCAGTTCGGTCCTAGTTTTCCTTCGTTCGGATTTCGGGCATTGAGGGTGACTTTCCTTAGCACTAAGTCCCCGGGCTTGAAATGGCGGAGCTTGGTTCTCCGATTATAATATCTTTCGATTCGTTGTTTTTGGGTGGCCATTTGGACGAGAGCAGCTTCTCATTTTTCATCCGATAATTCGAGGCTAGTGTTCATAGCCTCGTTATTTGACTCTTCTTTAGTGTATCGAAATTTGGTACAGAGTTAGCCGACTTTGACTGGTATCAATGCTTCGGACCCATATACTAAGGAGAATGGGGTTTCCCCTGAACTAGATTTTGATGTCATTCGATATGCCCAAAGGACTTCGGGTAGGATTTCTTTCCACTTTCCTTTAGCGTCGTTCAGCCTCTTCTTTAGGTTTTGAATGATAGTTTTGTTCGTTTATTCGACTTGTCCGTTCCCACTAGGGTGATATGGTGTTGATAATATCCTTCTTATTTTGTGATCTTCGAAGAATTTCATCACTATCATGACCTAAAATCCTAACATGTCGTGATGGCGCTTATCTCAGTACTAGGCAAGCCGACAACATCAATAACCCACGATTTTCCTTTCAATTTAAAAAAAGCGTAATGTTTAATACAATACCAAAATCTAGCAAAATCTGATACAACACTCCCAAAACCTGGTGTCACTGAGTACATGAGCATCTAATATGAGTACAAGTCTATAAAATACGGTCTATAATAGTCTGAGACCAAATACAGTAAACAAGGAGATAGAGAAGGAGAGACAAGGTCTGTGGAACACGGCAGCTACCTCAAAATCTCCTGAAAATCAACTGCGCGAAATGATCAACACCCGCTATGTTCAGGAACACCTGGATCTGCACACAAAGTGCAGGGTGTACTATGAGTACAACCAACTCAGCAAGTAACAATAATAACTAAGGAACTGAAGATAATGACGAGCTACACAGTCATAGTTCACTTTCAGTAGTTCCAGCAAGGAATAGACATGCTTTCAAATCCGACAGTTTAAGTCAAATCAATTTTATACAGTTCAATTTCAAGTAATCCGGATATAAATTCTTTCAGAGATTTCACAACAATGACAGATAGCAACCAAGTGCAACAACAAATGCAAAGCAAGTACAGCCTCTCAGGCAACAGTCACTCAGCTCATCACAACAGCTCAACCACTCGGCTCTTAGCCCTCAGCACTCACACTCAATGGGTACCCGCGCTCACTGGGGGTGTGTACAGACTCCGGAGGGGCTCCTACAGCCCAAGCACCATAATCTGTACGGACAACTCACATGCTGCACGGACAACTCACGTGCTGCACGGACAACTTATATGCTATAATATCCTGCACGAACAACTCACGTGCCATAATATCCTTACCTCACCGACAAGCCCTCGGCCTTACTCAGTCCTCTACCTCTCAAGTCTCTCGGGCTCTCAGAAATCACAAAGATCAGCCCAAACAAAGATAACATAGTGCATCAACAAATATCAAGAAAGACTGAGGTATGATACGCTAGTAAAATCATGATTGAGTACAAGATAGTAATTAGCAAATAATTCAACAAGTACGTGACCTCTGTGGGTCCCAAAAGTACTATCACATAACCTAAGCATGATTTCTAACATGATTTACAGTCAAATTTCTCCAACACAAAGGGAGCTTATAGCTAACAACAGGTTATTCAACTTTACAGCTCACGGGACGGACCAAGTCACAATCTCTTCGGTGCACGCCCACACGCCCGTCACTTAGCATGTGCGTCACCTCCAAAATAATCATATGACACAAAATTCGGGGTTTCATACCCTCGGGACCATATTTATAACTGTTACTTACCTCAACCCGTATAATTCTTTATTCCGCTATGCCCTTGTCACGAGAATTGGTCTTCGAAAGCCTCGTATCTAGCCACAATTAATTCGAATCAGTCAATACAAATTATTGTAATTAATTCCATAAGGAAATACTAATATCTTTCCAATAAAATCCGAAATTAACTCAAAAATCGCCCGTAGGGCCCACGTCTCGGAACCCGACAAAAGTTACAGAATATGAACACCCATCCACCATGAGTCCAACCATATAAATTTCACCAAAATTCGACACCAATTCGACCCTCAAATCTTCAATTAAAGTCTATAAAGATTTCTACCATTTTCAACCGAATCCTTACCCATTTGAACTTAACAATCTTTCCACAACCTTATTGGTATGCATATATGATACTCTACACCCAAGAATCATACTATTAATCACCCATTTTTACTCTTAACTTGAAATTGAAGGATTGAGGAAAGAAATTCTTACCTCTTTGAAGCCCTAGCAAGATCCTTGTAAAATCTTCAAACCTTGAACAAGAATTGATGGATAAATGACTAAGTCTTCACTTTCTCTCTCTAAAATGCTCTCACAAAAATGACCCTTTTTCGACAAAATTTTCCTTTACAGATCGGTGCATTGTTCAACCCAACCTTAATTTCCTTAGCAAAATTTCTCTGAGTTACTATACATATGTCAATATCCGGTCAACCTTTTCAACTAAATTTCCAACATGAAAATTCATTCTTCCAAGCTAACTCTGAATTACCTTAAAAATTAAAACCGACAATTCACTCAAGTCATAATACCTCGTAGGAAGTTATTCAAGACTTAAATAGTTGAAAGGAGCGTGAATGCTCAAAACGGCCGGTCGGGTCATTACAATCTCCCCCACTTAAACATACGTTCGTCCTCGAACGTGCCAAGAGTTGTTTCTAGGCCTTTAAATCACTATTCCATCTTACCACGCACGTACCCGGGGGTGATCCCATGTCACCCTATTCTACATAGACCTGACAATACAATACAACTGAAAATCCTTAATTTAACCTTAGCCCAAAAACCTTGGAATTCAATTCCCAACCTTCAGAATTTCTTTTCAAGACACGAGTCTTACATTTACACATTGTATGAGTCTGAACAAGCTACATCGAGCTATAACTATAATCACGGATATAATCACCCAGCATATTACACAACTCGCCAGCTCGTAACACCATTCCTGATCACAGTAACTACTCCAAAGTAACTTGGTAATAATATTAAACCCCATATCAAACAAAACCTCATTCTAAAACTTCCGCACAATGCTGATAATGAAAGAAACACGCAGAAATCTCAAGACCCCTTATCATATCAACAAGTAGTGGAGCTCTCTCGCCCCAACCAGAACCATAATCACTTTCTAAGCCGAATTTAAATATTATCCTCCCGAAAATACCATTTCAAACCTGATAGTACTCATTTTAGGTCTAATGACCTTATATTATTAAACACAATTATCACACGGACATGCCACATCAATATAACTCCAGCCACCACTTCGCAATCCGTGTACCCAAATATGGGAGATGTCTCCAGAAAGAGAATCATATTGAAGTTCAACAAGCACCACCACAACCACAATGTTACAGCTAACTCCTCAACTTTCATGAAGAGGATAACCATAGGTGTATGTACACAATTCCTCAAATATGCTGCTCATGTAATTTTTTCTTTTTTTATCGTAGAGGAAGGAAAGCAATGAAATTCGATAAATTATCAAAGAAATAAAATTCCCACACACGGCATGGACAACTCACATGCAAGTAATATGAATCGCCCGGCATGGTCACATGCCTACAGTCCCAGCATATCATACAGGAGCAATTAAACAAGTACACTTGTATATGATAATGAAATAAGATTCGCATGCTCCTAGACTGGTATAAATAGCATGCCATTGTGTAAGCATGTGCAAAGTCTGCTATCACAGTCCAAATCAGCAAGTTAACCGAAATAGTAACTACCCCATTTATTCAGGGAATCATCTTCTTTGTAACCTCAAATATAGCCCAGATAGTTTTCAACAAAGGTACGAATACGGGAAACGTTATAACCTTACGCTTAATAGTCCACTCTGGGCATATTATAGCCTAAGCATTCTTCCGAGTATGAATACTTGCTCTAATGCCCGCACATGGGCTCAAACCTCACATATATGTGCACTCGTAGCACATAGCTATCACAAATAGTTAACGCAACTAGCACCTCCACTGAGTTAAAATAAAATACTCACCTCAAACAGGCCGTAACCCAAAACAATATACTTTCTGAGAACTCCCAGTCTCCAAATTCATCAAACACATGAATCACCGTAACTGATCCCAACTGCAGCACTAGAATGACTAACACATCTTCCATTCACGATCTTCCCATAAGGAATACTTTCATAATTCTTCCGTGCCACATAACTATAATTTGAATATCAGCAGTCTATCAACCAGGTGAGTACTGCAATACCAATGAACATCCATAAGTCAAAACACAATGCGCCTTTTGAAATGCGCACCCTTCTCAAGATTACCGAGCAGTTATAACATTCATCTAATTAACTGAAATTGACCATTCTGTCCAAAATTCGTGATCTTCCTTTCAAGAATGAACTGCCACCTTGTACATGTAAATCTTAATACCACGCCACACACCATATCTATCCTACCATCATGTGACAGGCACGAGAATCTCATTATCAACTTTAGGTAACCAGCAAATACATACCCCAGTCATTCCGTAGCCTTCATCTTGATTCCTTCCAGGAGGAATTCATAATACACAATAGATTTCCCACACCAGTAAAAAATATCCGGTTCAAACCATGGTAGAAACAATCAAGAACACTTTGAAATCTGTTTGCACATAACCAATCTATAAAGACTGAATTCCTCTAACTCGACCAAGCCATGTGGGTTACCAAACCCAAGAATATTGCCACCAAAACATCTGTAGAGTCTCACCACATCATAATTACCCAAAAAGAGCCGGACATGCCATTACCATACTGGTCTCGCCTACTACCCAGTGATCCTGTTTACTTGAGTTTCTTCTTAATTATCCTCAAGTTGATACTTCTCCTTATCAGAACTCCATGATCCTTACCCAAAGCTCACTACCAGACATCCTAACATAAAACTGCTTCGCCCTAATGCCCATAAGTTCTTATATTCTTCTTAAGCACCTCCATAAATACCCTAACCGTAACACTCACTCTGAAAATACCTTATGCGAATTTAAAATTATTCCTCTTTCCATTCTTATACTAAAATATAGAATCCATAGTCAAACAGAATTACCCCACGTCCTAATACCATCCAATGTAAGTAACTGATTCTTGTGATATACAAATTCGAAAAATTTTCAATTTCTACATATACATTTTGAATCCATTAGAGCCCTCTCGAGAGTCATCCACTTTGCTCAAATCTAATTTGTTCCGCCCAAACGGGTCGAAAGGCACAAGTCCCATTAGCACAACAACCCCCAAAGAAGTAACCATGCCTTAACACCACCAATCAATTTCATACTTCGTGCGCACTACTTACTTCAAAATAACAATTTAATCATTCCATGATTTCCGTAGTTCTATAAAATGCCATATAACCCGTATTCAGGAATTTCCTTACTCGAGTCATCCTCGATCTCCATTTCTGCAAGTCATAACTGATCCACAAGTATGCCTCCGACCAAAACTAAAATTTAACACATAACCCTAAAATCAAAGTGTCAATAGCAGGCTCCCCCACTTAGCTTTAAGATGCAATTATATAAACTTAGAACCCACAAGGATTCCTCCTTCTCAATTTCCATGATCTCGCATTGTTAACCCGCCAGACTTCTCGAAGTCTTTTGTTAAGCTTTTCATGAACGTTCTGAATCACCATCCACAGTCACACACTCGACCCCTTACCGGGTAGCAAGTAATATTCCTCGCAAAAGCTTCATCAACATCATGCCACCGCTAACTGCTTACGAGAAATAACCTACCTGTGGAATTCCTTACCGACATATTCCAACGACACTGCACTGGGTGCAACGACCACGTAATCGATAAATTCTCTTGAGCACATGCTCTCCCACCATTTGTATAAGTCTGCACTTTCCCATTTGACATCAACTGAAAGTTCAACAATACCTTCTGAACTCAAGTCATATTGTGCCTGAAACAATAATCAGATCTTCGCATCCCTCTTCATTTCAAAACAAACTCCTTTCTGCCATATTCAATCTTTCTTCGTATAGTAACCGCCACTCCAAATAAAGCCCGTAGGCCAAATCACATTCTATCACGATTCCAAACCGTTCTACACTTTCTCAAGACACACGACTACCCTACCACAGAATCCATAAGCTAATCTGCCACTCTTACTTCGGTTAAACCATCTCCTTTAAACAACTTCTCAACCTCTACTTCTCCTACATGACTTGTTAGTACTTCGGCCACCGCGAAACACTTCCCATCATGTCTTCCCTCACACTTTGTTGCCCAACTGTTGCATCAAATCGAAATGCATCTCTGCCACACCTGAACCAATAAAATGTTACCGACTCTAAGCCTCTTCGAAGATCATCTTTCTCGAGCCATCAACATTATAAATACCCATTCGCAACCACATATACTACAAAATCATTTACTCTTCTTGAGTCCAAACTCATTGACAAGTCATGAGAAATTAATTTGTCCCAAAATTAAACAACGTGAAAGATCATTCAAAACATTCACACTCGAGATAGTTTTGTTCGTTGATTCGGCCTGTCCGTTCCCACTGGGGTGATACGGTGTTGATAATATCCTTCTTATTTTGTGATCTTCAAAGAATTTCGTCACTGTCATGACCTAAAATCCTAACATGTCTTGATGGAGCTTATCTCAGTACTAGGCAAGCCGACAATATCAATAACCCACGATTATCCTTTCAATTTAAAAAAAAGCGTAACGTTTAATACAATACCAAAATCTAGCAAAATCTGATACAACACTCCCAAAACCTGGTGTCACTGAGTACATGAGCATCTAATATGAGTACAAGTCTGGAAAATGCGGTCTATAATAGTCTGAGACCAAATACAGTAAACAAGGAGATAGAGAAGGAGAAACAAGGTCTGCGGAACACGGCAGCTACCTCAAAATCTCCTGAAAATCAACTGCGTGAAATGATCAACACCCGCTATGTTCAGGAACACCTGGATCTGCACACAAAGTGCAGGGTGTACTATGAGTACAACCAACTCAGCAAGTAACAATAATAACTAAGGAACTGAAGATAATGACGAGCTACACAATCATAGTTCACTTTCAGTAGTTCCAGCAAAGAATAGACATGCTTTCAAATCCGGCAGTTTAAGTCAAATCAATTTTATACAGTTCAATTTCAAGTAATTCGGACATAAACTCTTTCAGAGATTTCACAACAATGACAGATAGAAACAAAGTGCAACAACAAATGCAAAGCAAGTACAGCCTCTCAGGCAACAGTCACTCAGCTCATCACAACAGCTCAACCACTCGGCTCTCAGCCCTCAGCACTCACACTTAATGGATACCCGCGCTTACTGGGGGTGTGTACAGACTCCGGAAGGGCTCCTACAGCCCAAGCGCCATAATCTGCAACGACAACTCACGTGCTACACGGGCAACTCACGTGTTGCATGGACAACTCACGTGCTATAATATCCTGTACGGATAACTCACGTGCCATAATATCCTTACCTCACCGACAGGCCCTCGGCCTTACTCAATCCTCAACCTCTCAAGTCTCTCAGGCTCTCAGAAATCACAAAGATCAGCCCAAAAGAAGATAACATAGTGCATCAGCAAATATCAAGAAAGACTGAGGTATGATACGCTAGTAAAATCATGACTGAGTACAAGATAACAATTAGCAAATAATTCAACAAGTACGTGACCTCTGTGGGTCCCAACAGTACTATCACATAGCCTAAGCATGATTTTTAACATGATTTATAGTGAAATTTCTCCAACAAAGGGAGCTTAAAGCTAACAACAGGTTATTTAACTTTACAGTTCACGGGACAGACCAAGTCACAATCCCTTCGGTACACACGCACACGTCCGTCACCTACCATGTGCGTCACCTCAAAAATAATCACATGACATAAAATCCGGGGTTTCATACCCTCAAGACCGGATTTATTATTGTTACTTACCTCAACCCGTGTAATTCTTTATTCTGTTATGCCCTTGTCACGAGAATTGATCTCCGAAAGCCTCGTACCTAGCCACAATTAATTCGAATCAGTCAATACAAATTATAGTAATTAATTCCATAAGGAAATACTAATATCTTTCCAATAAAATCCGAAATTAACTCAAAAATTGCACGTAGGGCCCACGTCTCATAACCCGACAAAAGTTACAGAATATGAATGCCCATCCAACCACGAGTCCAACTATATAAATTTTACTAAAATCCGACACCAACTCTACCCTCAAATCTTCAATTAAAGTCTATGAAGATTTCTACCATTTTTAACACAATCCTTACCCATTTGAACTTAACAATCTTTCCACAACCTTATTGGTA
This sequence comes from Nicotiana tabacum, assembly GCF_000715075.1. Lineage (NCBI taxonomy): Eukaryota > Viridiplantae > Streptophyta > Magnoliopsida > Solanales > Solanaceae > Nicotiana > Nicotiana tabacum. Next base: position 113,812,400 of record NC_134102.1, on the reverse strand, counting down.
TGTATATATGATACTCTACACCCAAGAATCATACTATTAATTACCCATTTTTACTCTAAACTTGAAATTGAAAGATTGAGGAAAGAAATTCTTACCTCTTTGAAGACCTAGCAAGATCCTTGTGAAATCTTCAAACCTTGAACAAGAATTGATAGATAAATGACTAAGTCTTCACTTTCTCTCTCTAAAATGCTCTCACCTCTCTCTAAAATATCATATTTTGGCTCAAAAATGAGCTTCAAGGGCTATAAATCGAAGTTGGGTCAGGTCAAAAATTAGAAAGAACGGAAGCTCTGACGCAGTTATGCGGTCCCATATGCGATCGCATAATAGGTATGCGGTCCGCATACCGGCCGCATAATTTGGCCTCCAAAGCTGGGCGTTACTGACCCGGTCTGCGGTCATTATGCAGTCCGCGTACTTATTCTGCGGTCGCATAATGCATCGCAAAATAGGTTTGCGGTCGCATAGTGCACTGTAGATTTTTCTCAAATCTTGCCCCTAACCTGATCCACTTTGCGACCATTATGCGGTCCGCAAAGTGATTCTGCGATCGCATAGTGGTCACAAAAATGACCCTTTTTCGACAAAATTTTCCTTTACAGATCGGTGCATTGTTCAACCCAATTGATCTACCTCGGCACCACCAAACCTTAATTTCCTTAGCAAAATTTTTCCGGGTCACTACACATACGTCAACATCCGGTCAACCTTTTTAACTAAATTTCCAACATGAAAATTCATTCTTCCAAGCTAACTCTGAATTACCTTAAAAATTAAAACTGACAATTCACCCAAGTCATAATACCTCGTTGGAAGTTATTCAAGACTTAAATAGTTGAAAGGAGCGTGAATGCTCAAGTCGGTCGGGTCGCTACAGTCACTTTGCTGCCCACAAATTGTTTCCTATTGTCACATACTATTTCGGCGGGTATCCCGAATCGGCATACGATATGATCCCAGATAAAGTCTATAACTTCTCTCTCTCTTACTTTCTCGAACACCTATGCTTCAACCCATTTAGAAAAATATTCAGTCATAAATAAAATAAATTTAGCTTTGTCTGGGGTCGATGGCAGAGGGCCGACGATATCCATTCCCCATTTCATGAATGGCCATAGGGATAGGACCGAGTGAAGTTGTTCTCCGGGTTGATGGATCATTGGTGCAAACCTTTGACATTTGTCACATTTTCGAACATATTCCTTCGCGTCTCTACCCATATCGATCCAATAATACCCTGCCCTGATTATTTTTTGGATTAATAGATCGGCACCAGAGTGATTCCCACAAGCGCCCTCGTGCACCTCACGTAAGATGTAATCGGTGTCTCCTGGACCCAAGCATACTGCTAATGGTCCATCGAATGTGCTTCGGTATAGCGTTCCATCTGAAGCCAACGTGAATCGAGCAGCTTTGGTCCATAGGGCCCTTGATTCTTTAGGGTCCGATGGGAGTTTTCCGTTCTTTAAGTATTCAATATACTTATTTCTCCAATCCCAGGTTAAGCTCGTAGAATTTATCTCAGCGTGACCTTCTTCGATCATGGAACTCGAGAGTTGAACGACAGTCCCCAAGCTCAAGTCACCTTCCTCGACCGATGATCCCAAATTCGCAAATGCATCAGCCTCACTGTTTTGCTCCCGTGGAACATGTTGTAAAGTCCATTGTTTGAAATGGTGCAAAGTGATATCTAGTTTTTCCAAATACCTTTGCATTCTATCTTCTCGAACTTCAAAGATTTTGTTTACTTGACTTACCACCAACAAAGAGTCACATTTGGCTTCGATGACTTCTGCTCCCAAGTTTTTAGCTAGCTCGAGACCTGCAATCATGGCCTCATACTCGGCCTCATTGTTAGTCAACCTGGAAGTTTTAATAGATTGCCTAATAGTGTTACCTATGGGTGGCTTTAAAACTATGCCCAACCCGGACCCTTTTACGTTCGAGGACCCGTCCGTAAAAAGGGTCCATACCCTCGAGGACGTACCTGATTTCAGCAGGAATTCTCTTTCGACTACCGGTACGAGGGTTGGCGTGAAATCGGCCACAAAGTCTGATAAAATTTGAGACTCGATGGCCGTACGGGGTTGGTATTTGATATCGTACCCACTGAGTTCGACAACCCATTTGGCCAATCGGCCTGATAGTTCGGTCTTGTGCAAAATATTATGAAATAGGTAAGTTGTTAATACGCATATGGGGTGACATTGAAAGTATGGTCGTGACTTTCTAGAGGCGCTTATCAGTACAAGTGCCAATTTTTGTAGGTGTGGATATCTAGCTTCTGCTTCTCCTAAGGTTCGACTTATATAATAAATGGCAAATTCTGTACCTTGCTCCTCCCGAACTAGGACACTACTTACTGCGATTTCTGATACTGCCAAGTATAAGTAAAATTTTTCGTCTGCTTTTGGAGTGTGAAGTAGTGGTAGGCTCGACAGATATTGTTTTAGTTCCCTCAACTCCTGTTGGCATCCCGGGGTCCAAGCAAAATCGTTCTTCTTTTTAAGTAGGAAGAAAAATTTGTGACTTCGATCTGATGATCTCGAAATGAATCGGCCTAGGGCCGCAATTCATCCCGTTAGCCTTTGTACAGCTTTTATGCTGTCCACGATAGTGATGTCTTCCATGGCCTTGATTTTATCGGAGTTAATCTTGATTCCCCAATTTGACACCATGAAGCCGAAGAACTTGCCCGAACCGACCCCGAAAGCACATTTTTCGGGGTTGAGCTTCATGTTGTATTTCCTCAAAATCTCGAACGTTTAATGCAAATGGGTCAAATGGTCCTCTGTGCGCAGGGACTTAACTAGCTTGTCGTCAATATAAACTTCAATTGATTTACCTAATAGTTCTTCGAACATTTTATTCACTAGGCGTTGGTAAGTAGCCCCTGCATTTTTTAGCCCGAAGGGCATCATATTATAACAGTACGTTCCATATTTGGTGACAAATGAAGTTTTTTCCCGGTCTTCCGAGCTCATCTGGATTTGATTATACCCAAAGTAGGCATCGAGAAAAGTGAGGATCTCGTGGCCGGCTGTGGCATCGATCATGCGATCGATGATGGGCAACGGGAAATAATCTTTGGGGCATGCTTTGTTCAAATCCTTATAGTCCACACACATTCTAAGTATGTTTCCTTTTTTAGGCACTACAACTACATTGGCTAACCATTCGGGATATTTCACCTCCCGAATGGACCCTATCTTGAGAAGTTTGGTTACCTCGTCCTTTATGAAAGCGTGCTTTACCACTGCGGTCTTCTCTTTTGCTTCACCGTTCTGAACTTCGGGTCCAAGCTTAGCCGATGCGTCGTTATGTCCGGTGGAATCCCTATTAGATCTAAATGGGACCAGGCAAAACAATCAATGTTATCGATAAGAAATTGAACAAGTTTCTTCTTGAGTTCGGGGCTCAATCCCATTCCCAGGTATACCTTTCGTTCGGGCCAGTGCTCGATTAGTGTGATTTGCTCCAATTCCTCAATTGTTGATTTGGTGGCATCAGAATCATCGGGAATCACAAAGGATCGAGGGACCCTCTGATCATCATCTTCTTCGATCATCTGGTTATCTGGTTGGGTCGAAGCCGATGTCTGTGATTGCTATTTGGTGTCTCTTTCTCCTTCTGAACACGATCCCTTTACTGACGAAGTCAAGGTTACTGGTTTCACTTCCTCGACGACGAACATTTCTTTTGCGGCTGGTTGTTCTCCGTACACTATCTTGACTCCTCTCAATGTTGGGAATTTGAGGACCTGGTGTATGTTCGAAGGTACAGCTCTCATGTTGTGGATTCATGGTCTTCTGAAAAGGGTGTTGTACCTCATGTCGCCTTCGATCATATGAAACTTTGTTTCGTGGATGGTTCCGGCCATGTTTATTGGTAGAATTATCTAGCTTTTGGTGGTTTCACATGCCATATTGAATCCGTTTAAAACCAGGGTTGCGGGTACGATCTGGTCCCGCAGGCCGAGCTGCTCTACGACCTTCAATCTGATGATGTTGGCCGAGCTACCTGGATCAATCAACACACGCTTAACTTTAGTTTTATTCATGAGTACGAATATTACTAGTGCATCGTTATGAGATTGTACAACCCCTTCTGCATCTTCATCGTTGAAGGACAAAGTTCATATGGGTGTGTAATCCTGAGTTCGAGATCGCTTTACTGTCACAATCGATGTTTTAGTGCGTTTAAGCACTGGTCCTTGAGGGGTATCGGCACCGCCGATGATCATGTGAATGACGTGTTGTGGTTCTTCCTGCTCATTTTGCTTGCCAAAATCCCTGTTTTTAAAATGGTTCCTCGCCCTATCGCTCAAAAATTCCCGAAGGTGGCCTTTGTTAAATAACCGGGCTACTTCCTCTCTTAGTTGCCTGCAATCTTCTGTTCTGTAGCCATGGGTGCCATGATATTCTCACATTTGATTGGGATTCCTTTGGGCAGGATCGGTCTGCATGGGTCGAGGCCATTTAGTTTCTTTGATGCGTTCGATAGACGACACGATGGCGGATGTATCAACGCTGAAGTTATATTCCGATAACCGAGGTGCTTCTATAGGATCGGTATATTTATCAAAGCCACTCTTGCTCATAAGTCCCCGAGAATTTTGCCCTCGATCAATCATTCGATTGTTTCGAGCGGTGCTGCGTGTTGAACCATTGTTCATCCGATATGCAACATAAGGTTGATATCAGTCTATGTTCGACCTTTGTTCTCTGTCGATCTCCCTTTAGTTTTTAGTAGCTGTCCTGTTCTGATGCATGGATCCGGACGGAGCTCCCAACTGGTCATCTTCTACCCTAATTTTCGACTGATATCGGTTGTGTATATCTGCCCAAGTTATTGCTGGATATTCGATCAAATTTTGCTTCAGCCGACGCGATGCTATCGAACTTTGCTCATTCAACCCTTGGGTGAAAGCTTGGACGGCCCAATCGTCTCTGACTGGTGGCAATTCCATGCGTTCCATTTGAAATCGGGATCGAATTTCCTCAACATTTCACTACCCCTTTGCTTTACTTTGAAGAGGTCCGATTTCCTTATTGCAACCTTTATGGCACCAGCATGTGCCTTTACAAATGAATCTGCTAACATGGCAAAAGAATCGATGGAATTTGGCGGCAGATTGTGATACCAAATCATCGCTCCCTTCGAGAGGGTCTCCCCGAACGTTTTTAACAACACGGACTAGATCTCATCATCCTCCAAATCGTTACCCTTGATGGAATATATGTAAGAGGTGACGTGTTTGTTAAGATCGGTCGTACCGTTATATTTGGGAATTTCGGGCATACAAAATTTTTTGGGGATTGGTTTTGGGGCCGCACTCGAGGGAAAAAGCTTTTGTATGAATTTTTTTGAATCCAGCCCTTTTATCATTGGTGGAGCTCCCGGGATCTGATCGACCCTGGCATTGTATGTTTCCACTCTCTTGTTGTTGGCTTCGACTCGTTTTGTGAGTTCCTCGAGCAATTTAGTAATTTCGGGAGCGGTCCCCAATTCTTACTCGTTTTATTTTACTATGACAGGCTCCGTTCTGGGGGTGATTTCTCGAAGCGGATTGGGATCTGGCCTACTTTGTATATGAGTTTGGCTCTGCAACTGAGCTATCACTACTTGTTGGGCTTGTAACATCTCGAAGATCATGCGTAAGCTGACTCCAATTTCCCCCACGTTATGGGTGTCTCGAGCTACGGATCGAGTACCGTCTTGAATATTTTTTTCCAGTTCGAAATGTTGGTTCGCCTCAAGAGTCACTTGCGAATTGACATCTAACGGTACTTCGGCTCGAATTTTGAGTACTTCGATTCGAGCTTAGGTGCCATCGTCAACTGGCCTTCTTATACAAAATAGATAATTCGGGCTATTAGATGTAATATATTTGGGCCGGAGGACCATTTCGTGTCAATAAAAAAAAAATGGACTATTAAAATTTTGAGGGGCTACAGAGGATAGTTTTCTCGATTTTAGAGTGGGATCTTAACTCAACCAAATGTAGATGTATCTTGATTTGAAAAAAAAACAGCACCAAACTTTTAGAGCCTCACATGAGAATATATTAGTCGGAGTAAGGACCGATTAACTACTAATTAGTTAATTAGCTTTGTAAGGATTCAGTACAAATTAAGTGGGTATTACGAGGAGATTTATTATCAATATGATGATTAGAATGCGACATAAAAATTGTAAAATTTCGAAAAAAGTAAAAAAATTTCAAGTGAAAAATGGTATTTGAAAATTAGAGTTGTGTTTGGACATGAATATAATTTTGGGTTGTTTTTGAATTTTTGTGAGTGATCTCAGTAAAAATTTTGAAAAATAGCTTTTTGCAGTTTTTAAAATTTTAAAAAAATTTTAAAATTCATCTTCAAGTGAAAATTAAAAATTTTATGGGTTAACGCTAATTTCGAAAAAAAAGTAAAAATATTTTCATGGCCAAATGGGCTCTAAGTTGATCTAAACGTAAAATAAGTTAATGTAAGTATAAAAGAACATTGATGCGAAGCGAAGTACGTACATGCCAATTCACGAATTCATATGAAGCGAAGCCGATAAAAAATGAAAAAGTAGACATGACAGAGTAAGAGGGATAGCTAGTACGAGTCCGGAATCAAAGTGTGGTTCTTTTGGACTCAAACGACGTAAATAGGTAAACAAAAAAATTGGGTACCATTTTATGTATAGCGCGATGAATAACCGCGTTATATATAAAATGTCATGCCCCACCAATTATTCTTCTGCACTTAACTAACCACCAATAATTCATATGGGTATAGCGTTTATGATGTATGCGCTAAATATATAGCGCATACTATGCATGCATTATACTTCAATTATTGTACCCCCGGACTGGTTTGTTTCTTATTTAAGGAGTTCCTGAATTAGGTAAAAATTCATTCTCGATCCTTCAGGTTTTCCAAAATATTTTTTCGTTAAGTTATTTTGCATTTTGTCATAATGTTTGAAGAGCGAAAAATTAGGGTTTCATTGTATTATATTGGAGTGAGGTGTGAGGTTGTGGTGGAGAATAACTCAGTACGCTATAGTTGTTCTCCACAATGTCATGTTAAGTTGCCACTTACAATGGAGTACGATAGACTGGTATCGTTGTTATGTAAAAATATGAGTGTGAGTAAACGTTCGGTGAATATTAAAGTAACCGGAAGATATCTGTATTCTGTTACTCCGCAAGGGGTTGCTTGTTATAATGAGTTTAACATCGAAGACGATGAGACTCTAACAGATTTTTTGAGGACTCCGAATGAACACCGGGATCTTCTTGTGATAAAAATGTTGGAAATGTACGTAAAGGCTGAAGACGTTCGCAATAATGAGATTATGCAAAATAGGGATATCCCTCAATCATCGGGTGATTTTTTTGGAGCAGTTTTATTCGAACGGGTTCCAGGTGAAAGAGTTTGGGCAGATCTAAACTTATCTCCACGGGCGAATGCGGAGCGAGGATATAATTTCTTCCCAGGTTTACATAATCCACCAGCCGAGTGGTAAACTTTAATTTTTCTTTGTGTTACGATGTTTATTGAATGTGTATTAATACTCATATATTCCATAGGAGGTACCGACCAGATATGAATTTTACAAGTTATGAACCAACGGACAGTTGAAATATGCCTAGTTTTGGTGTGTTGGATCATGGTGGTCTATCCGGGAGTCATCATCAACAGGATAATGCGCATCATGGGATATCAATACATTATGATTTGTAAGTGAAATGATAAAGTTTATATGTAATATTTGGATGAATTTGAGAAACTCATTATTTTATTAGTTGTCCAGTGAAAACGAGCAACTTGAAGGTCCTGTCCTTACTCAATTTCCCGAAGACAACATATTTAATCGGGATCTGATAGATACGCAGAGTCGGGAAGATGACAGTGATTATGACAACAATGTTGACGAGTTTGGAGATGACGCACCTTTCCCTGATGAGGGTGACGATGATGAGGACGAGAATGATGAACCTGATTTGACGAGGGAGCATGCTCCACCTCCCGTTAGACCAAGAGTGTACGAGTCCCATGTGCCATTTCATTCAAGGGAGATTCCGTACCTTGATCAGTTGCCAAGTATGCCGGATGTCGATGCCCTCACAAGGGATCTTGACGAAATTCGGACAGCAATATTGGATGAATCTAGAGCAACGGTGTTATCAAAGGGCATGTTTTTTGCTGATAAAGCGCGCCTAAGTAGGGCGGTGCGAATGTACAGTATAAAAGAGTGTCGTGAGATCGTGATTCATGAGTCATCTCCGGAATTATACAAGGTTATTTGTCGTAGATAGTTTCAAGGTTGTAATTAGATGCTGCATGCGAGAAAGTTGAAAACAAATATGTGGATTGTGGGGAAATACATTGGCACCCACAATTGTGAAATGGACACATTCAATGGGAATTATTTTTAACTTGAATGTTGACTTGATTTCTCTTGTCTTGATTCCATACATTAAAGCATGCACAAGGTACAAGATCAAAGAATGTATAGCATATATCCACCAGGTATATGGATGTACCATTACAAAAAAAAAGGCATTTCTCGGGCGTAAACGTGCATTTGAAATTATTTATGGTAACTGTGATAAGTCATTTACCGCTCTATCCAGGTACATGGCTGCATTTCAACACTTTAACACCCGGGACTGTTGTTGAATGGAAACTTAAGCGGAGTCCGGAAATACCAGAATACATATTCAGATATGTGTTCTGGGCATTTAAATCATCCATTGATGGTTTTGTGCATTGTCGGCCGGTAATATCCATAGACAACACTCATGTCTATAGAAAGTATGACATTAAATTGTTGATCGCCGTTGCTGTAGATGCTAATTGAAGTATATTTCCCCTAGCATTTGCTATTTGTGCCAATGAAAGCCAAGAGACGTGGACATTATTTTTGAACCACTTGAAAGAGCACGTTGTCAAACAACGTTCAGGTATTTGTCTAATATCTGATCGGCATGGCGGTATTTTAAATTCTATACAGAATTTATGTGTATAGCAGGAACCATATGCCTACCACCGTTATTGTGTTAGGCACTTGAAGTCCAACTTCCAGAGGGTTTATCCGAATAAGGACTTGCATGATTTAATGTGGATGACTGCAACAGATCACCAAGAGTGTAAATTCAGGAGGCGAATGGAATTGATTAGGAAAGAAGACCCAGAAGCCTCTCATTGGTTGATGTGATATGAGCTTAACAAGTGGACTTTGCATGGGGATGGTGGTAGAAGATGGAGAATTCTGACTACAAATGTGTCAGAGTCTTTCAATGGGTCATTGAAGTCTGCACGTGGATTGCCTGTCACTGCTATGGTGCGGATTTCATTCAAGCAGATGGCAGAGAGGTTTGTTGAAAGATCTAGAGGTGCATCATCATTAATGGAAATGGGTGTTGAATTTATTCCACAACCAATGAAACGATTTGAAAAATATAGGAAGCGAGCACAGTGGCATTCATTTTTGGAGTATTGCAGCGATCGAAATATTTTTGAAGTTAGCACTGGTCTGAATCACAACCGCGAGAATAATACATACACCGTCAATGAAGCCAGAAGATTATGCTCCTGTGGAAAATGGCCAATCTATCACTTGTCATGCTCACATGCTATGAAGTGCTTTCAACATATAGGTTCCGTAGCAACGAGGTACATTGATAAAGAATATAGTGTTGCTGCATACTTAAATACCTATAGTGGATAGTTGCAGCCAGTGGGTGCTGAGCATTATTGGTCGCCGGAACTATTTAAAATGGTGTGTAACAAAGATTATGTGCATCAACGACAAGTACAAAAAAGAACGAGTATACGGAACCAAATGGATGATGGTGATACCGTTTATGCATATAAATGTGGTATATGTTCCCAAACAGGATGTGTAAATGTGGCATATGCGCGTAAACAAGATGTAAGTTATTATTCTTGGAAGAAATGTTTGTTAATACTTTTTATATAACATGTTAATTAATAGTCTTGTGTTATTCTCTCATTGATAGGACGAAAAGCAATGTGATTTTGATGAATGGTATGATGAATCCATTAATCAGGAATACTACAAATCATGTTTGCTAAATATTTGAAATCTGACCGGTGAATACGAACACCGGATCGTAAAACTACAAGAACAACTTGCGGCATTACAGGAGAAGAAAAAAATAGGTTGGAGGAGAAATTTAAGTGGTTGAAGCACAGAATAATGGGCGACAGTGACTTAACAAACGCATTGATGCATTGAGTGTAGTATTTTATTTTTATATTGTACGTGCCATGTATTATCTTTAATTAGTAACGAATTTAAATTTTATTTTAAGATGTCATTTTTTTTGTGTTCTAGTATTAAACTAATAAATAACCCGATAAATAAAAATACATGCGCAAATTATGTAAAACATAAATAATGTTACTATTATATATTTAATGTCAAATATACAAATAATAATAAATGCCAATGTGTCCCACAGCCTGTATGCTTTAAAGCATTGGCTGGCTTGAGGCACATCCCATCCTACCCAGCTACGTTATCAGGATCATCCTTATCACGTCGCCTCTTTATCGGAGAATGCCCTGTAACATGCTCGTTGATAAGGCTGGCAGGCTCGGTAGAAGCGGCTATCGGGCCGACAGTAACCTACAGAATAATAAAATATTTTACTATATGAAATATAAATTACTAACGTACGTGTTAGCAAAAAAAAAAATTAATGGTCATACCATGGTCTCAGCGGACTCTTGAATAAGATCATCTGTCTCCGGCATGTCAGGCACAATGCGGCCTCCGTGACGGGCGATGACAATGTCTTTAAAAAAAATAAAAACGCTTTAAATATTACTGAGTAATCAATGAGATAAAAACAAATAGAAATATTAGTAATACAAACAAACCTGGCCTGATTAGCGCCGCAAGGCTCTGTCAGAACATCGAGGTACACTAGAGTAGATGAAGTATGTGCTAGATGCTTAGCATCCCTTGATGATGAGCCATAACTCAGTCATCGCCCACTATGCACCTCTCGTGTCGGACGAGAATCAACAACCGTCGATGGCTCTGGGGGATCAGGAAAATACCGCTTCCACTCCTGTCGCGTAATGGTCGCGTTTGCGATCAACAATGGACCTGACGGAGTCACCTGCGAAGTCCCTGGTGATAGCTGAAGGCTGAATGACGGCATGTCATGATAAGCATCGTATGGCTCAGGGTAGACAAATGTGTCGTTAAGATATAGGGCGGTGAATAACCGCGCTATATATAAAATGGTACCCAGTTTTTTTGTCTATCTATTTACGCCGCTTGAGTCCAAAAGAACCACAGTTTGGTTTCAGACTCCAGCTAGTACTCTCTTAGTCCCAAATTATGTAGTACTATTTTTCACTTTTCAAAATTCAAATTACTTGAATTTTGACCAATATTTGAAAATATTTTTTAATTATATTAATATAAAGAAATTGCAACTTATAAAACTTTAGTATAGTTTTTGAATATTCAAATATAAATTTTAAAATATTATGTTGATCTAATCCAATTTAGATTAAAAAATAAATTAAATTGAATCTCAAAGAGCGAGAAGAGACACTTATTTTGGAAGAAAAAATTATGCGACACATCAAACATTTATTATGTATTTATCATTTATAACTATACTTTCAGCAAATTTACCATTTGTATTTATATTTGAATTTTATAGCAAATCCATGAAATAAGAGATTAATTGTTTTGAACTGAAACAAGAGAGCAACAAGTTCTCGTAGCTTAGTTGGTTAGAGCGTCCGCTTAGTTAGTGGAGGTCTTGAGTTTGACTCTCAATAATAATATTTTCTTTTTCTGTATTTCTGTATTTCGCCTTAGTTGTATTCGTTGTCGAACAAATACAATCGATACATGTTATATCCTTTGTATACACCCATGCATACATTCGATACAAGTTGTATCCTTTGTATATACCCTTGTATTTCGCATTAGTTACAGTTGATACATATTGTATTCGTTACACGAATGAATACAATTGCGCGAGCGAATACAGTTGATACACGTTGTATTCGTTGTGCGAACGAATACAGTTAACATATATTGTATTCGTTGAGCGTTTGAATACAAGTGATATAAGTTAGTAACAATTAAATAGTAATTACGAATGGTAATTAAATAAATTATAATTAATAGGCTCTAAATAATAGTGTTTATGAAAAATTAATCTTTTTGGAACGGATGGAAATAGAAGCTATTATGAAGTCAAATTAGAATCAAATGAACATTGTCATGTTGGACTCTATCACTATGCCACAACAAAAAGCCGTGGGAAACCCACAAATGCATTCCCACTGTTTTATTGTGCCCTTATCTTGTTTCTACTTGCCAAACTACTGGAAGCACCACCATGTGTAGAAAAAGTAGAGGAGGGCCACTTTGTTCTGCTCTCTCCGATCTACATTATGTCACCACCTCATCTTTTTCACTTGTATTTTAACACATACCTCAACTTCTATACATTTACAACGTTGGTATTGATATGATATTGTCCATTCTAGCTCAAGCTTCCACCGATTTCTTAAAAAAGTCTCTCGCCATTAACAAATTCCTACACCTTATACGTAGGCTTTCAATCTATTCAACTACTAATGTATGACTAATTTGTTCACACACCCAATAATTTTTCCCTCGAACTAAGTTTCACATGGCCTACTACAACCCCTATATCTTTAGAGTATTTTATGATAATTGAAGCCAACAACTAGCTTCTTTTTGTGTGCGCGTTTTCAAGCTCGTACATGGTGTGATATTGTCCGATTTGGACCAAACCCGTACGGTTTTCCCAAAAAGTCTCATACCATTAAGAGATCCCTACACTTTATATAGACTCTCAATCTTTTCATCTACCAATTTGAGACTTTGTTCATACCCAACACATAATGGATAATTTTTACCCATTAGATTAATGGAGCTTGCAATAACAGTTAATCTACTTTAAAGAACTAGATAGTAAGATAAATAATTTATTATAACCTGTTAAAATAAATTGATAATATAAAAGTTACTTATACAATCAGTATATATAAATTAAATTATTTAATATGCCGAGATATCTCGCTTTTATGGTGCTTTTGTTATGGGGTTCCAGTTTGTTTCTTTGTCTATAGTCAAAATATGAGGCGCCTATGTTCTGTTTTACGGTCCAATAATTTTAATATAGTCAGTCTCCTACAACAAACATCCTTAGAAGTAACGAATTAACTTTCAATATTGTCTCCTACAACAAACATCCTTAGAACTGCTTTGAGTTTCAACGTTCAATAGTTCACTTTGAAACTTCTTATCCTTGTTTCTTTCTTTTTTTCTTTTCTTTTGAACTCCAAAAGAGCAAGTATAAGGTTCCTTAACTTAATTTATTAACAAACAAAATAAACTTCGTTTAATTTTTTCAGGAGAAAATCAGTTTCACACTTAATATATACGGGCGTCTCATTACGTCTCATTACCTTCGTACACTTGTCCAAAGTGAATTTAAAAGTTTCCGTGGCAGTGAAAATAATTCTTCATTCCTAAATACGCGTGGATTGTGAAAAAAAATCAAAAGTGAATTAAATTATACACATGTTAATTTTTTATTGGATGTTGTGGAATTAATTCTCAGTGGGCCTCCAGTCTTTTTACTTTTTCTTTTTTTTATTATTTTCTTTTCTTCTTTCCGTCCTTCTCGCCACTCACTCCATCGCCTTCACTTTCACTAACTTTACTGTTCCGTGACAACATGGTCTTCATCCCATTATGTGTATTCAGAATTTGAGACTTATGAGTTCCTACTGTAATTTTAAATTATTATACAATAATAATTGAGTTCACAATTAAATATTTATAAATATTTAGTAAATTTTTTAATATAAATACAGAATCTGCGCAAGAGTTACTGGGTTTTGCGGGAACCCGTATTCAATGCTCTAGGTCCGCCCCTTTTCATCTCATTTTGAAATCGGCAAAGGGCCAAATATACCCCTGTACTATCGAAAATGGTCTAAGAATACCCCTCATTATACTATTGGGCTACATATACCCTTCCCGTGATACTTTAGAACAAATATACCCTTATTTTGGATGGAGTGCCATGTGTCAGCACCAGATGAAAAGGACCCTTTTTTTTACCCGATCCGTATTAAAAAACCCACCACCCGACCCGTATTAAAATTCAGTTTTTTTAAAGCATATTTTTTGTAAAAAGTGGAATTTGTTTTTGTAAAAACTGAAAAAAAAAAAGAAATTTACAAAATATATATTTTTAAGTCTTTTCAGTTCTTTTAAAGTATTTTTTTTGTAAAAACTGAAAAAAATATTTTTTTTAAAATAATTTAAAAATTAAAAAATATATATTCTGTAAAAACTGAAAAAAAGGAATTTGCAAAATATATATTTTTCAGTTTTTTTAGTTATTTAAAGTATTTGAACCGTCAAATTAAAAAAAAAAGATTTTGCAAAATATTTTTATTTTTTTAAAACTAATGCATATGTAGTCCACTGCTTTAGGAGAGTCTTTTTTTTCAGCTTTTTAAGAAAATATTTTTTTCTTTCTAATTTTTACAAAAACAATACTTTAAAAAAACTAAAAAGACTTAAAAATATATATTTTGAAAATTCTTTTTTTTTCAGTTTTTACAGAATATATATTTTTTAGTTTTTATAGTATTTTTTAAAATAATATTTTTTTTTCAGTTTTTACAAAAACAATACTTTAAAAAAACTGAAAAGATTTAAAAATATATATTTTGCAAATTTCTTTTTTTTTCCAGTTTTTACAAAAATAAATTCCAGTTTTTACAAAATATATGCTTTAAAAAAACTGAATTTTAAAACGGGTTGGGTGGTGGGTTTTTTAAAACGGATCGGGTAAAAAATTGAAATGGGTCGTTTTCATATGATGCTGACACGCGACACTCCGTCCAAAATAAGGGTATATTTGTTCTAAAGTATGACGGGAAGGGTATATATAGCCTAATAGTATAACGAAGGGTATTCTTTGACCATTTTCGAAAGTACATGGATATATTTGGCCCTTTGCCGTTTTGAAATTCTAGTAAGGCTTTGTTAGAAGAGAAAAGATATATGAGAGACAATGTTACTGTGTTAAGAACCTTGAAAAAAATTGCAGATGAAGTCCTCCATCTTCTTTTTAGTTTTAATGTTTAGGTTTTGGAGAGTTTTTTTAGGTAAAAGAATTGGATTAATGGACGAAGAAAGTGGATATAAGAAAAGGTCACCGGTAAACTTTTTCCGGCAAAAAGCTTACCGGTGCTTCTTCGTTTGCAATCGAACTTTACAACTACTACATACTCTTTATGATCTCCTTCTGATCATTAAACCCAAAATATTTCAAACATAGAATTAGGTATGATGTGTTAATTTTATCCAATTATTGGTGCATATTTGTATCTCTCTTTTTGAGAGAAAGTCCTTTTCTTTTAGGAGATGGTAAAGCGTGTGGGTCGGTTTGTTTAGGGTGTGTGTGTGAAGAAGATCAAGTAAGGAACTTTTGTGAAAAAAAATAAAAGAATTTTAAAAATTTTCTGACATGGAAAGTATGTGACGGAGTGTATTTCACTGCTCAATTCAAGAATGGTTTTGGGCAGAAAAGTATTAAATTTATTTTGGACAAGTATACAGAGGTAATGAGACGCCCTAAAAAATTAAGCGTGAACTAGTTTTTTCGCACAAGTGGAGGGTGCATCTTGTGTGGAGTTCGATTTCTCTTTTTTACCATGAACTAAACGTGTGTGTGTGATAAAGACATGAATCTAAGACTTCTATTTGTTTTATCATATTGAATTGTGTGAATCCTTTCATATAAATACAAATTTTCAAATTTAACTTTTTCACGAGTAGTTCCCACTCGGGGTGTTAATAATTTAAGTACTCAATTAAAAATCGATTATTTTTAATATAAAATAAATTCTTGTACTTAGTAAAAGAAAACTACCAATCAAACTAGAATGTAAAGGCAAAGAATTAGATTATTATAATAGCAAAGAACTAGACTAAAAATACAAATGACTAATATATACCATAAAATTTTAGAAACATTATATAAAAATATACATATATATATATATTTATGTGTAATAATAAATTAAAATAGCTACTTTTATAATCAGTTTGGTTCGATTTTTTCGGTTATTTGTTGATTAAAACCAAAACCAAACCAAATTTGATTGGTTTTTAAAATTCAAAACCAAAACCAAACCAAACCTAAAAAGTATCGGTTTTTTTGGTCGATTTAGTTTGGTTTTCGATTTGGTTCGATTTTTCGGATTTTTATGAACACCCCTAGTTCCCACAATTAAACTATCTCTCCATGCTTAGTACTAAATACTCCATCACTTTGTTTTATATGACGATACTTGACTATGCAAAATATATATATAAAAAAGGAAGACTTTGGTGCGTAATAAAATTAAAGTAATTTGATGTGGTCTTAAAAATGTCATAACATTTGTAAGAGCATGTCATTAGGTTCTTTATAAAATGAAACAGTAACTTTATATTAATTAATTAGTATTAGTACTCCGCGATAAATGTTTTTGGGTCGTGATTCATGACTTAATACCATTGCTAGTTGCTCATGAATCACAAGCTGAGTTTTGATTTTGGTGCATATTAAATTAAAGTATCTTGAGAACTTAGGGTATTAAACATATTATTAGCGGCAGTACAACATTTTTTAAAGAGTTTTCATATATAGAAATGATTGTTTTTAAAATTGATTTAAAAAGAATGCACTATAAAATGGAACAATAAACAACAACAACAACAACAACAACAACAACAACAAACTAGTGTATTTCTACAAGTATGGTCTGTGAAGGTAGAATGTATGCAGTCTTATCCATGTATAGGCCAAAATCTTCCCTAAGGATATTTAGCGTAATACGGCATTAAGAAAAGAGTCGCTTGAGGTCAACCAGGAAGCATCAAGATTTATGGCCGAGATGTCAATCGAGATCGAGTATTGTGTAAAGAACAGTAACGGCTAATTTTTGAAATAGAATATTAGAGAGAATATTCTATTAGGGTTTGCTAGGGATACGTGTCAAAAACATAAGGGAAAAAGAAAAGGAAGAGGGGAATGTAATATTCGTTTGATAAGAACACTTTTCACAAGAAGATTCTCTCTCTCTTGTAAAAATACAAAGATTACCTTTTTATCAAGATTCTTGCTCATATTATTCCACACATTTTTATCAAATCTGAGGATTGATCAAGCAAATCTTGGATCTATCTGTCATTCATCATTGTTAGGAGAAACACTCGTCCAATCCCTCCATTATTGGGTGAATCATTCCTCCTATTTACTTAAATGCTATTTATTGTTATTTATTGCTAGTTACACCTCCATTATTGCTCACACTTTAAGAATATTTTGTACTCATTGTTACAACCCCTTTACGGGATCTGTCCCCATACCCCATATGTTTTCAAGATGTGTATCTAGAGTTATTATCTTTAACTAGATTTAACTCATTATTACTTAAATTTAATAGTTTAGCCGAAAATTACACTTTTTGTTCAAACAATTTGGCGCCGTCTGTAGGGAATTTTTAGTTAAGTATTTTAGTTTCGTCTAGATCTAAGTCGACATTGGTTACTAATGTAAAAAAAAAAAAAAGAAGAACATTTTTCTCTCTGTATGCATATGTCTAATATGGCAGGTAACAGAGAAGAAAGAACGAGAATAATGAGTGACCTCCCAACCAACCTCATGAACATTATCTACGAAAGCTCTGAAGCAGTGAACGAGGACACGCCGCCCAATGCCTATCCTAGGCGAGGTGGACCACCCCATCCCCCACTACAGCATCACAAAATCTCTTGGTAAGACAGCATCCACATCCGTGGGAGAGGAGGCACCACCATCGATAAAGAAACTCCTTGAGGCCTCGCTAACTGATACACTAACAAGCGTCCTCCATAAGCCTGTTCGGGATGCAGCCACAGAAAATATGAGAACCCGTGTTACACCACCAGTGGACGAGCAACATGATCAACCTCCTCCTCCTACGACGATAGGTAATACTCACGATGTTGTTAAAAATGTAGGTGACGACGCTCTCACGGCCAATCTGAAAAGGATGGAGGAAATGGAAAACGAGAACAAGGCACTTCGGGACCAAATGGGAGAACACCAAGAAAGGGTCGATAAAATACCGGGCGCCCCTAAGCTATTGCCGAAGAGAAATACCGGTCGGTTCGTCGAGCAGTCGTACAGTGATAGTGTTTCCCCACATACCATACCAAAGACCTTTAAAATGCCACCATATCTAAAAATATATGATGGCACAACTGACCCCGAGGATCATGTGACCCACAATGTCACCGCCGTGAAAGGCAATGACCTAGCCAAGGAACAAGTATCCTCCATTATGCTAAAGAAATTCGGCGAAACCCTCACGGGAGGTGCATTAACCTGGTATTTGCAACTGCCTGCACGTTCCCTTGAAACCATTGAGGAAATGACCGATAAGTTCGTAACGGCCCATGCCGGGCCAAGAAGGCCGAGGCAAGAGTAAACGATATCTTTTCTATCAAACAATCTCCGGGAGAGGGGATGAGGGACTTCCTCGCTCGTTTTAACTGAGTAAGAATGGCCTTGCCCAATATATCGGAAGGAATGGCGGTAGCAGCTTTCCAAACGGGCTGAGCAAAAATGGTTCAAGGGCGACAAGAAAATTATTAAGTCGACTTATGAAATATCCCCCAACGACTTGGGACGAAATACATAACGCATATTGTGCTGAAGTCCGAGCAGACAAAGATGACCTCAATGGGCCGACCCATCGGCTGACCTCGGTGGAAGCAGAATCTAGAAAAGATCGAAGAAATAATATCAGAAGAGACCCCGCAACCTCACGACCAAATCGGGAACGACATCTCCCATACGTCATAACCACCATTGCGTCCTCATCCCGCCATGAAGAAGGACCACCCCGATCAAGAACAGGGACTCACCAGAATGAGAAAGGTATGCCCCATTTATTATCCGCTCACAATTTTTTTGTGTCACCTACAGAAATAATCTACGCCTTGGAGAAGCTCGGACCAAAGGTAAAGTGGCCACAAAAAATGAGGTCAGACCCAAATACCAGAAAATCAAATACCCTCTACGAGTTTCATCAAGAGCGAGGACACAAAACCGAAGATTGCATCGCCTTAAGACATAAGGTCATAAACATTCTACGACAGGGATACCTCAAAGAATTGCTGAGCGATCGGGAAAGGACCAACTTTGCTAAGGGACGTGAACAACATCAAGGGCCGCCAAAGCCATCCTCGCCAGCCCGCACCATCCATGTGATCATCGGCAGCGAGGATGGCGCTTCCATCAACAATGTGAAGTTCACCACAACCCACAAGCTCAAACGGTCGATCACCCATGAACGGTATGATAAACTCGAAGAAAGTATCATCTTCGATAAGTTAGATACCGACAGTTTGGCTTTCCCTCACTATGATTCTCTCGTTATCACCTTATGAATTTTAGATACTGACGTAAGACGAATTATGGTAGACAATGGGAGTAGCACATGAATTATCCATCCTCGAGTAATCACACAAATGAAACTCGAGAACAAGATAGTGACACGCTGTATCACACTAACAGGCTTTAACAATGCAGTTGAGCGAACATTTGGCGAGATCACACTCCTCGTCTTAGCGGGTGGGGTCACTCTGAAAACCACATTCCACATCATAGACTAGTACACGACATACAACGCCATAATAGGGTGACCATAGATATACACCATGAGAGCCATCCCCTCTATCTTGTACCAAGTCATCAAATTCCCAACTTCATGGGGAATATTCAGTATATGAGTGGAGCAACGCACATCCCAGGAATGATACCGCATCGCCCTAGACTGTACGACTACCCAACAAACAAAGGATAAAGAAAAAGAGGCATAGCAATCAACATGGTCGAGGTCGGTATGCGATGACAGTGATAACGTCATTAGAGACCTCGATATGGTAGAGGCCGCAGGATCGACCATAGAGGACCTCGACCTCGTTCAATTAGACAACAATGACCACAACAAGAAAGCTTACATCGGTTGCAAACTTCAGGAACTGGGTAAGTTTCATGAATTTTTAACTGCTAACGCGGACTTGTTTGCTTTTAGCCATGCAGATATGCCAGGTATTCCAAAGGAAATCGCCACACACAAATTGAACGTCGATCCACTCTGCCCCCCGGTGAGGCAAGTTAGGCATAAGTTCAACTCCGCAATTAATGATGCAGTATGCGAAGAAATGGAAAAATTGTTGGAAAATGGCTCCGTCAGGGAGTCAAAGTACCCCCAATGGGTTGCCAACGTAGTTATGGTGAAAAGAAGAACGACAAGTGGCAGATGTGCGTAGATTTCACTAACCTAAACAAAGCTTTCCCCAAGGATTCATTTCCATTACCTCATAGCGACCAACTCATCGACGCAACAGCCAGGCACGAGCTACTAAGTTTCTTGGATGCCTACTCGGGCTATAATCAGATCTTCATAGAGGAAGAGGACCAGGAAAAGACCACTTTCATCACCCACCAGGGGACGTACTACTACAAGGTCATGCCTTTCGGACCGAAAAATGCATGGGCAACTTACCAAAGGTTGGTGACGAAGATGATCAAAGACCAACTCGGTAAAATGATGGAAGTCTACATCGATGACATGCTGGTCAAATCCAAAAGGAAAGAAGATCACATCGACCACGAGCGAGAAGCCTTCGTCATACTCAGGCAATACGGGATGAAACTGAACCCCGCAAAATATGCATTCGGCGTGGCCTCAGGAAAATTCTTGGGTTTCCTAGTGTCACAGCGAGGTATTGAGTTCAACCCAAACCAAATTAAGGCCATCGAAGGGATACCAGAGCATTTGACCACCAAAATACAGGTCCAGAGGTTGACTGGCCGTATCGCCGCCCTTTTGAGGTTCATTTCATGATCCTCCGATAGGTGCCATAAGTTCTTCGGCGTACTAAAAAAGGAGAACGACCTCCAATGGACCTCTGAGTGCATCCAAGCCCTGAAAGAGTTAAAGGTGTACTTGTCCTCGCCACTGTTGCTTTCAAAACCAGAACCGGAACAACCCCTCCTCGTCTATCTCGCCGTGTCCGAGGTAGCTGTGAGCGCAGTCCTGGTCCAAGAAAATAAAGGTACGCAATCTCCCATCTATTACATTAGAAAAACACTAGTTGATGCTGAGACAAGATACCTCCATCTTAGAAAACTGGCTCTGGCCTTAGTCGTAACTTCATGAAAGCTTAGACCGTATTTCCAATGCCACCCCATCTATTGAATATTCTATGCACTTGTACTATTAGGGTTTGCTAGGGATATGTGTCAAAGACATAAGGAAAAAAGAAAAAGAAGAGGGGAATGTAATATTCGTTTGATAAGAATACTTTTCAGAAGAAGATTCTCTCTCTCTTGTAAAAATACAAAGATTACCTTTTTATCAAGATTCTTGCTCATATTATTCCACACATTTCCACAAGATCCGAGGATTGATCAAGCAAATCTTGGATCTATCTGTCATTCATCATTGTTAGGAAAAATATTCGTCCAATCCCTCCATTATTGGGTAAATCATTCCTCCTATTTACTTAAATGTCATTTATTATTATTTATTGCTAGTTACACCTCCATTATTGCTCAAACTTTAAGAATATTATTTACTCATTGTTACCAACCCTTTACGAAATATGTCCCCGTCTCCCATACGTTTTCAAGATTTGCATCTAGAGTTATTATCTTTAACCAGATTTAACCCATTATTACTTAAATTTAATAGTTTAGCTGAAAATTATACTTTTTGGTCAAACAATCCCTACCCTGGAAGGGTAGAGAGACTGTTTCTGATAGACTCTCGACTAAAGAAAAGATGGAAGAAGCACTGATATCAAGTAATAACAGTACAAGTTATTTACAAAACTAAATTCAAGATAGCAAAAGAGAAGATGAAAGAAGTACTGTTAGCAAGTAATAATAGTATAAGATATGTATAGTGATAGCAAACTAAGAGAGTACTAATGACAAATAATAACAATACAAGATATGTTGTGATAAAATGGAGCAGTAACTTTATATTAATTAATTAGTATTAGTACTCTGCAAATAAAGTTTTTGGGTCGTGATTCATGACTTAATACCATTGCTAGTTGCTCATGAATTACAAGGGAGGCATTTTATTTTTTTTGTAAACTAGATAATTATAACTAACTAACAATAATTACATCACAGCCATGTTTGTGGAGGTGTTCAGGTGGCCAACATTTCCAAAAATATTACAATATTACATTCCACAGTTTTTCTATCAAATGTAGTTTCTAAGATGTCAGTCCATACTGCTTCATTGGCAAACACCGAAAGAACTACTAAAATTCTTGATTTGTCAAAAAAAACGTGTTTCTTTTGCTCAAAGTTCGCACCTTACACCTTATTAATATAATAATATTGGTATTAGTGTATTTTAATATTAAAATTATAATATTAAAGTACATTATTTTTTGTGAGATATTGATTATAAATTGACAAGAAAGTGGTCATTATTTTGGTGTAACTCTTGAAACTACTAATACCATGATCTACCACTAATTACTCACTAAAGATTAAATTTTATAATCACCAACCATGTTTTATAATTTTATTATTCCACTACTTTGTTATTTCTTCCATGGAAGATATTTTACACCTATAAATACTGGTGTTTCTTCCTTGTGTTGTAGATGAAAAAATATTATAGTGAGCATGAAAAAAGTGAAATTGGCGTAGTGAAAAAAGAGAGTTAAGAGAAGAAAAAAATTTAAGTCTCCAGCTTATTCTCTGCAAAAAAGAATATTATTTTGTTGAAGGAGGATGTTCATTTTGGTGGAGCTTTCGACTCAACAACTTATCCAGAGTTTGTTGGAGTCAAACGACATTGTCGGACAGTTGTATCCTGGAGGAAACAAGTCAAGAGTATTACTGCTGGACTGGTAAAGATGTTACCGCAGTGGGCTTGAATCTCCTTAAAGCGAGCGAGATATCCGCGCCTCAGCCTGAAAATATTTATTTATTTTTCTCATCTTATTTTCAAC
Organism: Nicotiana tabacum; assembly: GCF_000715075.1. Lineage (NCBI taxonomy): Eukaryota > Viridiplantae > Streptophyta > Magnoliopsida > Solanales > Solanaceae > Nicotiana > Nicotiana tabacum. Next base: position 113,789,270 of record NC_134102.1, on the reverse strand, counting down.
TGTAATTAATTGTATTTTCACCAATAATTTTAACGGGATTCAAATTTTTTATGCAGTTAAAAAATAGTGGATATCAGAATCGAAGTCACTCTCTTTATGAGATTGAAAGGTAAAGATTTTTCTACTTGTTTAGCTCAAGCGGAGGAAAAGTAAAGCCCTTTTATCTTATATTTTTATGGGGTAAAAGAAATAAAATATTTTTGCATAAATTTTTGAATATTCATGCAAGAGTGAAAGTTGATTAAATCAAAAAGTGTGATGGATGCATCTAGGGGTGTATAAACCGAACCAAAAATCGCACCAAATCGAAATGTCAAACTAAATCGGTTAAAAAATTAGACTAGGTTTGGTATCGAGTAAAAAAAATTGAACCAAACCGACATATTGTCACGACCCCAAATTTCCTCCGTAGGATGTCGTGATGGCACCTAGTCTCTAAGACTAGGTAAGTCTATCAATGCGGAATAATAATAAATATCTGAAATAAATAAACTACAATTCAAACAATTTTAACTCCCAAAACCCGGTAGAAATAAGTCACAAGCTTCTAAGAATTTATTCTTAATGTCTCTATATGTCAAGGTCTAAATAAAATATAAGGAAGCAACATAAAATAATAGAAGGGTAATCCGGAGTCTGCGGACGCTGGCAGATATACCTCGAAGTCTCCGTGCGCAGGTAACTCACTGACGTCTAGGCTGGTAAAATGTACCTGGATCTGCACAAAAAGATGTGCAGAAACATAGTATGAGTACACCACAACGGTACCCAGTAAGTGCCAAGCCTAACCTCGGTAGAGTAGTGACGAGGTTAGGTAAGGCCCTACTGGAATATAATAATGGCATGGTAAAATATTTATCAATGTAGTAAAATAAAATGACATTGAAAATGAATCAAATAGAATGTCACATTTAATGACACCAAATAATTGCAAATAATATCTCGTGGAATCAAAATAGAATTTCCTTCAACTTTATGAAAATCACAATAATTAATCGAAAGCAACTATGGCCATAAATCAATATCAACAAGGGCACTACCGAGGTACCGCCTCGTAGTCCCAAGTTATAAATAATTTCACAATATCTCATTTCCTTATATCACCGCGGGAGCCTTCACAATTTATTTAAAGAAAATATTTTCTTTCCGAAATAGCATCCCGCGTTTTAGCCACCCTTATCACACCGCATGACTTCTAGTAGTCACCCCTACTAGCCACGCGTATCAAGCCACCCTTATCTCACCGCATGCGTTTCAACACTCAGACCTTATACCACTGCATGCGTATCAATATCATAATATATCACAATTTGCACCTCAAGTGCTCAAATAATTTAACTTGCCAAAATAATTCAACAACAGTATTTTTTCACAATAAAGAGCTCACGGCTCATGCCAAAATAAATCATCAATAATATTTTTCTACAATAAAGAGCTCACGGCTCATGTCAAAATAATTCAACAATAATATTTTTCCACAATAAAGAGCTCACAGCTCATGTCAAAATAATTCAACAATAATATTTTTTTACAATAAAGAGCTCACTGCTCCATCACAATGAGTACGAAAATCTTACAAAAATATTCATGAGCAAATAATTCAGGAAAATAATATTTCAAAATCTTTAATATGTTGCTTCAATATCAAGTTTAAAAATATCAAATACTTCATATTAATAATATTTAATTTAAAGAAAATCAACCTTCAAATAATGCACAGAATAAAAGAAATCAAGTTCCAAGTAAATAAAAAAAATAATTAGCCGAAAAAGGTCAAACAAATTTAAAATATAAACATTAAATCAATAATAAAGAATATAACAAAATAAAATAATTTAATTAATGCATAACAGTGATCTACATAATTTAAAATATAATCATTCACATTTAGCACGTGTACACACTCGTCACCTCGTGTACACGACTTTTCACACATTACAATTATCAATCCTAGAGTGAATTTTTCCCACACAAGGTTTAGACAAGTCACTTACCTCGACTTGCTCCAATTTAACCAAGTATTATGCTTTTTTCTCGATTATCCGACTCCGATCGACTCTATCTAGTCATAATTAATTCGATACAGTCAACAAAAATTATAGTAATCAATTTTATAAAAAATATTATATTTTCATTAAAATTCGAAATTAGCTCAAAATTTGTCCGTGGGGCCCACATCTCGGAATCCGACGAAAATTATAAAATCCGATAACACATTCAATTACGAGTCCACCCATACCAATTTTACCAAAATTCGATAACAACTCGACATCCAAATCTTAAATTTTTGTTTTTGGAAGATTTTGCAAAAATCTTGATTTTTCTTCTATAAATTCACGGATTCATGATGTAAATGAGTATGGAATCATGAAATATAATCAATATAGGATAAGGAACACTTACCCCAATATTTTTTCGTGAAAATCGCCCAACAATCGCCCAAGAACCGTGCTCCAAAAATCCAAAACGAAAATGAATGAAATGACCATTTTTGGTCCTTAAGTTTCTGCCAATCCGTCACTAAAAGTCCATTTTCCGTCACTAAAAGTCCATTTTTCGTCACTAAAAGTCCACCAGAAACTGCTCTACCAGCCTTCATTCAATTGATCATAACTTCATGTACAAATCTCCAAATGATAAATGGTTTAACTTTCTGAAAACTATAATCCAACGAATACAACTTTTATGTTTTGAAAATATTCTGATTCCTTATGAATTGCGAGATATAAGCTTCCAAAATCGGCTCCACGCATCAGAAATTTCTGGCGAAACTGCTCTACCAGCCTTCATTCAATCCATCATAACTTTCTGTACAAATGTCCAAATAATAAATGGTTTAACTTTCTGGAAACTATAATCAAACGACTACAACTTTTATGTTTGAAAATATTCTGTTTCCTTATGAATTGCAAGATATAAGCTTTCAAAGTTGGTCCCACGCACAAAATTTCTACAACAGAAATTTCTGCAACAGAAATTTCCAGCACTCTTTGTCCGAAATCCATTCTGTTTACCTTCCGAAATCCACCCGAGAACCTCGGGACCTTAACCAATTATTCCAACATGTCCCAAAATACCATACGAACTTAGTCGAGGCTTCAAACTACATCAAACAACATCAAAATGACGAATCGCACCTCAAATCAAAATCAATGAACTTTGAACTTTCAAATTTTATATCTTGTGTCGAAATACATCAAATCAATTCGGAATGACTTCAAATTTTGCACACAAGTCATAAATGACATAACTGAGCTATGAAAATTTTTAGAATCAGATTTCGACCCCGATATCAAAAAGTCAATCCCTCGGTCAAACTTCCCAAAAATTCAACTTTCGGCATTTCAAGCCTAATTCCACTACGGACTTTCAAAAAAAATTCCGATCATGCTCCTAAGTCCAAAATTATCATACGGAGCTGTTGGAATCATCAAAATTCTATTCCGGGTTCGTTTGCACATAATTTGATATCCGATCACTATTTGAACTTAAACTTTTAATTTTTCATCAAAATTCCATATCTCGGGCTAGGGACCTCGGAATTTGATTCCGGACATACGCCTAAGTCCCAAATCATGATACAGACCTACCAAAACTGTCAAAATACTGATCCGAGTCTGTTTGCTCAAAATATTGACCAAAGTCAACTCAGTTGAGTTTTAAAGCTCTAATTCACACTTTAATTCATTTTTCACCTGAAAACTTTCCGAAAAATTTTAAGGACTGCGCATGCAAGTCGAAGAATAATAAATAGTACTTTTCGAGGTCTTATAATACAAAATTAATTATTAAATTTAAAGATGACCTTTTGGGTCATCACACATATAAATATATAATTTTTATTTATACTTTTAAGATTTTATATAAAATTTTCTTTATAAAATATCTAGAAATATTTGGGATTCTCTTACGGGATATAATATTTAATAAAATATGAAGTGATCCATATTTATTAACCTTAAATAATGAGTTGTATGATCACCTTCTTATCAAGTGTTACTGAAATGCGACAATCTCTTTGTTCTTCCATATTCATATGTCAAAATTTATTAAATTCTTATATCTTTTTCGAATTTGAACTGGTTATTATTATTTAGGTATCATATTAATTTTTATATTTTATTTCTAAATTCGGTTAACCTTGAAATTGTACATCAACAAAAAAATATTGTTATACGAATAAAAAAATAACTATCATGTATGACTAAGTAAATTCTCCCATAAGATTATTTAATAGATAATATATTTGTCAATTTTAAAATTTTTTACTAAACATATATTTACTTATTAAAAAATTTAATAAAGTAAGATTGAAATAATATTTAAGTAACAAAAACCCTGAAAAACCCGCAAAAACCAAACCAATCCAAATCGATATAGTTGATTTGGTTTAGTTTTGATAAAAATCGAACCAATCGGGTCCATGTACACCCCTAGGTGCATCTATCATAAGTCTTGAAATAATTCACATGTTATTATTTGCCTATGTATTGATGATTTATTAATATTTGATTAACATGAATGTTATTGGAGAAACAAAAAGTATGCTTAGTAGTCATTTTGATATGAAAGATTTGGGTGAGGCAAATTTCATTCTTGGAATAAAATTACTAGAACATGTGATGCAAGTTTCCTTAACCAGTCACATTATGTTGAGAAAATTCTGAAAAAGTATAATTTTATTGATTTCAAGCATGTTGTGACTCCTTTTGATTCAAATATTTACTTATTTCCTGTACAAAGTAACAATGATGTGATAAATCAAAGAATATGCTAGCTCAATTGGAAGCTTAAGATATGTGACTGATTGCACTCAGCCTGATATTGCATACGCAGTAGGAGTATTTAGTATGTTTACAAGCAAGCCAAGTAATGAACATTGACATGCCATAACGATAGTTATGAAGTATTTACTTAGTACAAAAACCTATGGCTTGTTTTATAAAAAAATATCCTGATGTATTCGAAGGCTTTTCTGATGCAGATTGGAACATTTTTTCTTTGAGAGGTGGTGCTATTTGTTGGAAATTAAAAAAAAAATGCTAACTCTACCATGGATGCTGAACTAATTGCTTTAACTTCACCTAGTGAGAAAGCGAATTGGTTTAGAGATTTATTATTTCAAATTCCTTATTTGAAAAACTAATTTTTCCTACTTTAATTCATTGTGATAGCACCACTGCTATTGGTAGAGTACAAAACCATTATTACAATGGTAAATCTAGACCTATAAGGAGAAAACACAATATTGTGAGATATTTGACTAGTGGTACTATAATGTTGATTATGTGATAATTTTGCAGATCCACTAACCAAGGCCTTGGCAAGAGAAATAGTCTAGAGCACATCGAGGGGGATGAGATTGAAGCCCATAAACTTATAAGTCATATATGAGGAAACCCAACCTAGGGACTAGAGATCCTATAACCAGGTTCAATGGGAAGAACGAATAATATGGTGACTTGTTATGAAATGCACTATTATATTTATTATTACTTTTGTCCCTATGGTGTGAGTGCATTTATCCTGTAACGTTTTGCGAGGTTGAGTTTTATTAACTCTTAATAAAAATCTGTAGCTCGTATGAGTGAGGTAGTAGGCCGCTTCCTATGAAAATTGGGCTTATTCTAAAAAACACTCATGAAAATCTGGATAGCACAAGGCCGTAATTGGCTAGCTAATAAAACTCATGCCAACATCTTGATTATTATGTGTAAGCAATGATACTTTATTTCCCTTAAGCAGTCATAGTTCAAGTCTAAGACCACTACGACTCTAGAGTAAAGATTACTGTTTTACTAAGTGGAGATTCAATGCACAGCACACCTTCATTAAGCATACTAGTCTCCTTTCAACTGGTAAACTCCCTTATTTTAATATTAAAATAAGTGGGAAAATGTTGGTGTTGGTGCATTTTAATATTAAAATTATAATATTAAATTGCATTATTTCTTGTGAGATAATGGTTATAAATTGACAAGAAAGTGATCATTATTTAGATGTAACTCTTGAAACTATTAATGCCATGATCTACCACTAACTACCAACTAAAGATTAAATTTTATAACAACCAACCATGTTCTACAATTTATTATCCCACTACTTTGTTATTTCTTCTTGTGATGACCCGATAGGTCATCTTATATTTTAGAACCTGATTCTGTATTTCGAGGTCTCAAAAATCTTATTTTAACCTTTTTCGATTTGCGTGCGCAGTTCGGGTATTCTTCCGGAAGGCTTATATGTTAAAAACTAATAAAAATAAGAATTTTGCCTTAGAAATTTATTTAAGTTGACTTCGGTCAACGTTTTAAGCAAACAGACCCGGATCTATATTTTGACGGTCCCGGTAGGTCCGTACCGTAATTTGGGACCTGAGCGTATGCCCGATATCGAATTCCGAGGTCCCTAACTCGAGATATGGAATTTTGATAAAAAATTAAAAGTTTGAAAGTTTAATAATTTTTAGAATTTACTGATGTTTGGTCTTGTCGATACCGGTTCCATATTTTGGTTCCGGAGCCTGGTACATGTCCATTATTATATTTATGACTTGTCTGTGAAATTTGGTGAGAAACGGAGTTGATTTGACGTGATTCGGATGTTCGGTTGTGAAAATAGAAGTTTTAAAGTTTTCTTGAACATTTCATTTGATTTGGTGTCCGATTCGTAGTTCTAGGCGTTATTTTGGTGTTTTGTTCGAGCGAGCGAGTTTGTGTGAGGTTTTTGGACTTGTGTGCATAATTGGTTTGGAGCCCCGAGGACTCGGGTGAGTTTCAGATAGGCTACAGAAGCTTTTTGCACTTAGAGATCTGGTTTTTTTGTGCTTCAATTGTTATCTGATGTGTTCTTCTTCGCGTTCGCGAAGGTACTCTCGCGAACGCGAAGAGTAAACTGGGGCAGGGTGATTTTCTTTATCGCGAACGCGGTAGCTGGGTTGCGAACGTGAAGCAATGTGGGCTTTACCCTTCGCGAGCGCGGAGCTTTAGTGACCTGGGAGATGGGTCATTCATTCTTCTACGCGAACACGAGCATGGGCTCATGAACGCGAAGGCCAGGGGGGAGCAGCCTTCGCGAACACGAAATCCACTCGGGCTGCTGCTCATCGCGAACCGGCAGACCCTTCGCGAACGCGAAAAAGGCCTGACGCCCAGACCTTAAAATAGAACCAAAACGGAAATTTACCCATTTTTCATAAACTCTCCATTAGAGCTCAGCCTAGGTGCAATTTTGAAGAGAAAACTCAACATTAATTCATAGGTTTGTACTCTTTAACTCATTTTCTTCCATTTCTATCATCACCCATTAAATTTCTAGCCCTAATCTTTTTTTTTTACGGTAGAAAACTAGGGATCTAGGAAGAATTGAGGGTTTTTGCAAATTAGGGATTTAGACCTCAATTTGGGATAAGATTCTGAAACTAATTACATAATCGGGCTCGAGGGTGAATGGATGAATGGATTTTGATCCGAACCTCGAATTTTGACCAAGCAGACCCAAGGTCAATTTTTGACTTTTTGGGTAAAAGTTTGGGGAATCTAAATTTATGCATTGTAATTGATTTTTTTAGCAATATTTGATATTATTGAGTCATTTGTGAATAGATACGAGTAGTTTGGAGATGGATTCTAGAGGAAAAATAGTAATTGAGCATTGACTAGCCTTTGGAGAGGTAAGTGTTATGGTTAAACTTGACTTGAGGGAATATGACTTGTTTGTCTATTTACTATATGTTTAAATGTTGGGGAACAACGTATATGTGAGGTGACGAGTACTTATGCGTTGTAGTCGAGTTAAAGTATGCGGGCGGGGCTTGGTTTCTTGCAATTATAACTTCCTTTGTTCATGTTATCCATGTTTAGACTAGTATTGTTAAATTGATCGTTCTTATCATATTTACGGATCTTCTGGTGATAATTGAGTATTGATTCTGAAGTTGAGGTTGATATTGTGGAACCAAATGTTGAAGTAAGGCTTGTACTTGTTATTCTATCTCCCTGTTGTTATTTGTTCATTGCATTATGGTAAGGGAGAGAGTTAATGCACGAAGGGTGATGCCGTGCCATATTATGAGTGTTAATGCACGAAGGGTGATGCCGTGCCATATTGTGAGTGTTAATGCACGAAGGGTGATGCCGTGCCATGATATGAGAGTTAATGCACGAAGGGTGATGCCATGCCGTTTCTATTGATTTTATGGTGAGGTTGAGAGTAAAAGCACGAAGGGTGATGCCGTGCATTTTTCCTTTACTGTGTTTACTTGTTCTTATTGGTTCATAGTATATTGGCTGTTCAAGTTACCATTCTGCTGTAGTTCTCTATCTCGTATCCCTCTCAGCATATTATTTGTACATATTGCACAGGTTTGTTATGTAGGTATCTTGTCATAGCCTCGTCACTATTTCGTCGAGGTTAGGCTCGACACTTACCAGTACATGGGGTCGGTTGTACTGATACTGCACTATGCACTTTCTGTGCAGATTTTGGTATTGGTCCCAGTTGCTCGAGAGGCATAGCAGCTCGGACTGGTTTATCGGAGACTCAAGGTAGATCTGTTGGCGTTCGCAGACCTTGAAATCCCCGTCTATCTTTTCAGTTCTTTTCTTTTACTGTTTCTTTCGTTCAAACAGTTGTATTTCTTTCAGACTTTTACTTGTAGTAAATTCTAGAAGTTCGTGAATTGTGACTCCAGATCCGGGTGGTAGTAATTAATGAAGTTTTTATATTATTCCGCACTCGCTATATTTCATTTTAGCTTATTTGTTGTTATTTACTGAATTGAATAAGGATTGGCTTAATAATTCTCTAACGTCGGCTTGCCTAGCAAGTGGAATGTTAGGCGTCATCACGGTCCCGACGATGGGAATTCCGGGTAGTGACACTTTTATGGAAGAAATTTTACACCTATAAATAGTGATATTTCTTCCTTGTGTTGTAGATGAAAAAATATTGCAGTGTGCATGAAAAAAGTGAAATTAGTATAGTGAAAAAAAGAGAGTTAAGAGAAGGAGAAAATTTAAATCTCCAACTTATTCTCTACAAAAAAGAATAATATTTTGTTGAAGGAAGGTGTTCATTTTGATGGAACTTTGGACTGAACAACTTGTCCAGAGTTTGTTGGAGTCATACGACGTTGTCGGGCTGTTGTATCATGGAGGGGATAAGTCAATGTTAGGTGTTGTCCTAATTTATTACCATATTTGATTTTTCTATCTCTTGAAGGAAAGGGCAACATATTTACCATAATTGGGTTTTCCTTCTCGTAGAAGGAAATTATAAATCTTCCATATTGGCTAGTCCTTTTTCTTTTTCTTGTAGGGAAAGGTTTTAGACCTCTATAAATTGAGGATCCTTCCTTTTCATTCATTAGCATCCACAATGTAGCCATATGGGGTTTGAGAGTCGTGTTTAGAGGTTGAACTTTACGGGACAAGTGTTAGTGTGTCACTTGTATTTGCCTCTTCGTGAGGTTGTTCTCTCGATATTTTGTACTCTCTTTTAATATAGTGGATTGCTCATCTCCGCCGTGGACGTAGGTCAATTGACCGAACCACGTTAAATGTTTGTGTCTCTTTTGTTAGATTTCTCTTTTACTTTCTGATTTATCGTCGTTCAAAGTTTGTTTTACCCTCTCCCGCATGACACTTAATTATTTCGGTCCTAACAGTCAAGAGTATTACTGCTGGATCAGTGAAGATACTATCACAGTGAACTTGAATCTCCTTAAATAGCGAATTATCTGTGCCTCAACCAGAAGAATATTTATTTATTTTTCTCAATCTTATTTTTCAACTGTAATTAATTGTATTTTTACCAACAAATAATAATCCACATCCTGCACTAAATAACTTCTTTAATTAATAATCTATCTTAAATTCCAGCTGATCAAGATACAGATTGTGCATATCGTTAACTACAGTTAATCTTTCCTCTTACTTCTTTCCCTTTCTAGCCATTTTGCGGTGCCTTTAGCCTCGGCATATCTTTCAACCAAAGAGAATTTTTAAGAAAACATTCGTAATGATAACTAGAGAATAAATTATATTTAAAAGGCTAATATGGAGACAACAAAAGTGATTAATGCGAGTAACCTTGCTTTTTCTCCAAAAGTTTATTAACTTGACTCTACTTACAAGAAGGAGCACACTTTATATACATTATACAAATTACATCAGTTCTAGATGCTTAATGGAATTTACTTGGAAGACATTCAGATACCGACACAACTATTACTTCTTAAAAATCAACTTACTGCACTTTAATCAAGTTTTGTTAGCCCTAATGAGCAAAACAGAAAAAGTGACAAATTAAGCTAGCGTTTGACCATAGATTCCCAAATTTGTTTTGAAAAATCTGATTTAGGTGAAGTTTGGTTTGAAGATGAAAATGTGTTTGGACATGATTTTTCAAAACATATTTCACTTTTTATTTGAAAAAACACGAAACATTACTCATACCCACAAGTTCTAAAAACTATCACAAATACCCAATAATATCATTATCACAAACCATAACCCTGAACTTAAATAAGTTTGGTACAAAATTATTATTTTTATAATGAACTATATAAATCATTAATTACAGTGAAATCCCATTAGAAAATTACGGCTCCTAATTAAGAAGAAAAAGTTAACTGATATGAGTGTTCAGAAAGCCATTTAGCCTACAAATCAGAAGCAAAAGTAAGATACACAAAGGATTGAGCTGATAAGGGAGCATATTCATCAAATATTTAGTTGGTCATAATAAATGTGGGCTCTTTTATAAATTATAAAAGTTTGGGGTAATATTTAAAAAAATTTAAAAATGTAACAATCATGTTTTGGCCCAAAAATTGGTGATTTTGGGATTTGGGATTTGGGATTTTGCCAAAATGTGAGTAAAATTTATGGCCAAACATGTGTTTGCCAAATAAATTCCAAATTTATTTTGACAAAACTCATGCCAAACGGGTCCTAAGTGTCAACGAGCAATTTTCGGTATTGTTGTTGTGTAGCCAAGTTGTTGCTCCATCTCCCAACTCGGTTTTGGTGCGATTCCATTATGCTTTGGAACATAATCCTACATATATAATTAATTCATCCAACATGTTAACAAAGCGCAATACTATATATATACAAATTTTAAACTTCTTTTTAGTTATTAATATATTACGTGAACTCGGTTACAAATATAAAAGGTTAATATATAATTATAAATCAATACGTGTAGTTCTTTTTTTTATACTTTATTTATAGTGTATTTTGAAAATTCATGCACATGAAACATTCGCCTTCATGTCAAAAAGTAACAGTAAAGAAACTCTATCTTGCTAATGTGTTAATGAAAAGTGGGGCATGTGTGTGTAATTATTGATGAGAAACCGATCTACTGTATTATTAGATGTATATATATAAAAAGAAAAAGTCGAATTTAGAATTTAAATTTTGTGGGTTTAATTTTAATTTTTTTTTTATCGAAATTATATATTTTTAAGGTTTTGAGTTTATAGTTACTATTTGTATAGTAATTTTATTTAAATTTTGTGCATGAATTTATGCTCTGTATAAAAAAAATATAGAATTCAAATGATGATGATTTGGAGGAAGGTGAAGTACCTCAAGTTTGGACATGAGTTCGCGAGCAGTGGGGGCAGAAACAATAATGTGATGGGCAGAGGGCGTGATGAAACCTTCTTCTACTGCTTTGTCTATGAAACACAACAAAGAGTTGTAGTAGCCTTCCACATTTAGCAGACCTACCTGCACGTAGTATAACCAATAACTTCCCATTAGCGCGCAATTATAATATCAAATGGCCGGGTTGGGCTGATTTTCGGCGGTCAAAATGAGTTGAGTCAATAAATGAGCTTGTTATTATTGATCCGCTTAAAAGTTATTTGGGTTGAAATGAGTTGGGTCAAGATGAATTAATATTAGGGTCATAACCCAATCCGTCCAACCCTTATCAAGTTTTAATTAATGTGTATTATTTTCTAATGAATTGTTTAATTATCAATTAAGACTTTTTTCTTTTGTTATGGTCATATAGGGGTGACAAACAGGCGGGTCAGATCGGATATGGTACGAGTCGGAAACAGATAAACTATCCGACCCGACTCATATTTAACACGGATAAAAAACGGGTTAACCAGCGGATAATATGAATATGATCACTTTTGAAAAAATTCCTAACCTCCCAAATTTGAGGAACCCCCTATTTGAGGCTTTACAAATGTAAAAGTTAAACCCATTAGTTATCCATTGGTTATCTATTTTCTAAATGGATAATATGGTTCTTATCCATATTTGATCCGTTTTTAAATAGTTCATTATCCAACTCATATTTTAGTGGATAGTATGGGTGGATAACTGTTGTCTTTTATCCATTTTGCCATCACTAGTCATATATAACATATCAAATAATAAAAGAATTATTTTAAAGATATTTTAGTAAAATTACTCATAGATCCAATTTGGCAAAAAACCAACCCAACTTTAAATTGACTGAGATGTGTTGAGTCAAGGTGTACTGAATTCAACAAACGGTGAGCGTGTTGGGTGAGTCAAATGGGTTTGGCTCAAATTGACACCCCTTGAATCAACTGAATTTCACATTGCTTTTCGCTTCCTATGTACATATCACAAAAAAAAAAAAAAAAAAAACATGTACTGTAATAATATTAATTACACTCATTTTAGATTGTTATTCCTTTTAGAAGTTTGACTCTAGACTCTAAGTTTGCATTTTGCTCAGATTAATACTCCTTTTAGAAGCAGCTAGCTTCAACTTTTATTGTGGCGTAATAAAAATCAAGTTCGACTAGCACAGTATTAAAAAGAAAAAAAGACTTTATGATCTAAGATAAGTCATAAATATTAATACGACTATAAATTATATGAGTTGCACGATTTTAATGTCACATTATTATTCAATTGAAGAAAAAAGAAAAGGATAAGTGTATGATTAAAGATTGTACTGGCTTATCATGAATGCCCAACTGTGCCCAAGTGATGACCTCTAAGAGTTCCTCTAATGTTCCATAGCCACCTGCAATCACAAAAAGAAATAAGGAGATTAGAATTAATTAGTTGTTCCCCAATTAGCAAACTTATAACTTGAAGAAGTTAATTAATCACTGTAACTGACAAGGCAGTTTTTGAGTAGTTAACATTGGGGTTGTCCACTTAAGAAATTGATTGCTGCGAAAGCAACTAGTTGTAAAAGATCCGATCATTGTTTTATTTTGTAATTATTTTCTAATTCAGATCCATAGTACAAAGTGGAGCATTTTTGTGCGGATATATTTCAGTAATTATATGTACAACACAATATCAGATTATATGTACAACACAATATCAGATTATATGTACAACAATGTAAATATTTTTTACGGTATAGTTTAATCTGGACATTAAGTCAGCTTCAATTGTCATCATGCAATATATACATATATGTATACTCTTTTTCAATAGTGTTACCTGGCAAAGCTATGAATGCATCAGCTTGCCTAGCCATTTCAGCCTTTCTTTGGTGCATACTAGATACAGCCCTCACCTCTCCAATTTTCTCTCCAGTAATCTGTAAAAAATGATAGTGTTAAACACACTTAGAAAAGTCAATTCCTAACTTAAAATCTCTTATTTTGAAGGACGAGAAGCCGGATACTTCCTCCCTTCTCTTTTACCAGTCCGGTATTGACTTAATGACCTTTATTAGTAGTAATTAAAATTCTACCAAAAAGCAATAATTGGAAGTATGAGTAGTTAACAATAAAGGTAACAATGGAAGAAAATAATCTATTCTTTTCATTTGCTAAGCTGGACAAGTAAAAAATTATATTTTAATATACTAAACTAGTAAAAGAGAATGGAGGGAACGTTTGATAAATAAAATATATATACGGAGAGAGATATTTTAAATAAGAATTATCTAATCATAATTACAAAATCAGATACCTCTCTGGGCATGAGACATTTAGGAATCACACTGCCAAGTGCCAAGAGAAAAAAAACAAACAGCAATATTAGTACTATAAACAGTTGCAAGAAAAAAAGGTCTAATATACAATAAATAATAGCAGCTTAAAAAGAGAAATTTGGTACCCTAACACGTGGCGGCCACCATTAAAAACAGCTTTAGCAATCAAACCCATCAAGCCAACACTCCCACCTCCATACACCAAGTCAATGTTCCTTTCAACCTGTCATTTTATTTCAGGAAAAATAAAATTTACCAAAAAATGATTACTTGTATTAGTATGTACGAACAAAACTGCACGCTAATCTTACATATAACCACTAATTGTGATAATCTTGTAACAGCTAATTTATCCACCGTACTTAATCCAACAAAAAAAGATAAAGAAAAAAAATGGAATGGCACTATTTGTGATCCCAAATGAATCTTGATCTAAACATATTTACTGGTCCTTTTGTTTTGGATTATGTTTTCTTGTGTTACCTCGCGAATCTCTTCATACTCAATGGTACAGTTCATAAAACAACACGTACAGTACGTATGCCGAATTACGCTGTGTACATAAGGTTACTACACGAATTACAAAACTCGTCTCTTGTTCCATTATAGAAATATTTGTCCTCCCATGCACTCGAAGTCTCAGAATTCAGATGGATTAAATATAACTCAGAATTACGTAATACCACTTCATATATTGTTAATTCTTTTCTGACAATACGTCATGGGAATATTTAAAAAATTATTAATATATACAGTCAAGTCAATGTAAAGAATATTTTACATTATCAAGTACGTCACCTTTAAAGCAGAAAGAAAAAGGATAGAGTGGAAGTGATAATATATACCAGTTGGTTGCCAAGTTGAATAGCAGCAAGTTGGTAAGTAGGTTTGTTGCCAGGGCTGCTGCCGCAGAAAACACATATGCGCTTGAATTTTGAAGGCTTTATAATTGGCTGAGGAGGAAGAAGAAGAAGTTGAGGATAATATTTGTGATTATTGTTATTTCCCATAACATGAAATTCTGAATATCAAACTCCTTCCCTACTCTTGTGTCAAGCTTCTTGTGACTCTTAATCTTAATTCACTAACTCTTTCTGCTTCTGCGTCAGAGACAAAGAGAGTTTGGCTGGTAATAGCTGTGGTCAGTTTAGAGAAAGTCAACAAGTTTCCGTTTTTTCTTTAAAAAAAAAAGGTCTTGGAATTGACAGGGAGAGAGAGGATATATAGCCAAAGGGGAATTTGAGCTCGGAATATGCGAGAAGCTCTCATTGGTTCCTTTTTATAATGAATATTCCACTTCGGAAAAATACACTTGGCCATTTTTCTCATAAAGTAGTTCCCATTTGTTTTTTCTGTAGAATCTTCAAAATACTAAAGAAAAACAAAATGAAAAATATAGATTTACAAATAATGCTTTTTGAAGCTACTACGATCTTACAATTATATTTCGAGTGGAATACTTATACTCTATATGGAATGAATTCATCTAGTTTTTTTCTCCACAACCAAATCTGTCCAACTTGAGCATTGAAAGGTTATTTTCGGTCTAAAGCGAAAGAAGATGCAAGAAAAGATGGGTGGGAGTTATAAGCAACACCTTTTCGTGTTTATTTCTTTCTTTCCTTTTCTTCTCTTTCTTTATCACGTAATTAAGTCTTGATCTTAAATACGAGTTTTTTGTAAAAATTATCATTTATCTTTCTTTTAAACGTCTCACTAGATTAACACCATGAAGTAGCAAAGGTAAATTTAAAACAAAAAAGGGTAGTAATAAACGTCTTCAAAGGACAAATATTTTGAGCATGCGTTCGAGTATGTGACTGTGATGTATTATTAAATGCTTTACTTTAAAATGTTTGACTTAAGGGGTGATGGTGTGGTTAGGAAAAGAACACATCGCCCGATCGAAAACTCAAAATGTGGAACCTTCATTATATTTTTGTATATATATGGTTTATTATATATAATCATTTTAAAGCTAGCTGTTTGGTTGAAGGAGTGTTGATGTGGTTATGGAAAGATTAACTAATGACAAACTGAACTCAAAAATCGGCAGCTTCATTAGTATATTATACTCTTATGCCTTATTGAAATTGTTATAGGCTTATAGCTGTTTGATTTAAGAGATGAAGATGTGGTTAAGAAAAGAACACATCCCGAAACTCAGAAAGTGGGACTTTTGTTATTTAGGGTGTGTTTGGTATAACGAAAAATGTTTTCCGTGAAAAATATTTTTCGTGAAAATATTTTTTTGGAAAATAATTAGTAATTTTACTCATTTTCGGGTGTTTGGTACGCAAATTAAGGAAAATAACTTTTCACGAGTATTCATAAATTATAATTTAGATACAATAAACATGAAGCCATAAACTTTCGAACCAACAAACTTCTGAACCCACAAATTTTATAAACTTCTGAACCGCTAAACTTTCGAATCCGTAAACTCTATAATTTCTAAACCCGCAAACTTCCAAACACATAAACCTTTGAACTCATAACTTTGGAACTCGTAAAATTTTGAACCTTTAAACTGAAAAATAAAAATTTCAGAACTGAAAATATATTTTAAAAAAGAATTGCGAGGGGGGGTTAGGCGGAGGGGATGTGCAGAAAAGCGAAAAAATAGAAAACAGAAAATACAAACAAAAGAAAGCAACAAAAAAATAAATTGCGGAAAAAGGAAAAAACAAAAAACTAAAAATACAAAAAACAAAGTGTGTGTGTGTGTGTGTTTTTTGGGGGGGGGGGAGCGTAGAAAAATGAAAAAAAAAAACAGAAAATTGAAATTGGAGGGGATTGGGGGTTAGATGTGAAGCTAGGTGGAGTTTTTGAAAAATATTTTTCTAACTTTTTCTTCTAGGGAAGTAATTTTCCT
The DNA here is from genome assembly GCF_000715075.1 of Nicotiana tabacum. Taxonomy (NCBI): domain Eukaryota; kingdom Viridiplantae; phylum Streptophyta; class Magnoliopsida; order Solanales; family Solanaceae; genus Nicotiana; species Nicotiana tabacum. The sequence goes on along the minus strand of NC_134102.1, from coordinate 113,772,436 downwards.
TCAATTTCAGAAAAATGTGATATCTAGGAAAATATTTTCCAAATTATTTTGTGCAATCAAACAGTGAAAAATGAAAAAATAATTTCTGAAAAATTGTCCGCCATACCAAACACACCCTTAATCTCTTGGATTAAAAAGGGATGAGGAGGAAAAATCCGACCATCACAGGTAAAAAGAAGAAAGTACGAAAGAATAGTAAACGGAGCACACCGCAGAAAGATTCTAAATATGAGAAGTCCCCTTTGGATTCGAGAAGAAGGAAATGAAGAACGGGAACGAAACGAAATAAAGTGTTTCTAGCTCTAGTTTCGGATGAGTTTCTCCCGGTTATCCCACCAACTAAATGTATACATAAATTATACATTAATGATAAGTGATTATAGACCTAATAGTGAGGATTATATATATATATATATATATATATATATATATATATATATTTGCCAACTATTTTTAATCCGGTTAAGTGAATGACTAATTTAATTTAAATTAATTTTTCAAAATGGGAATTGACAGGAAAAGGATAGTGTTAGAATACACATGCTGTGGGGGTCCAGGAGAAGTTTGCCGTCAATTAGCACGGATTGTTACTCCGTAACTAGATAGATTAGCACGGATTCGGCTAAAAGTGCAACCACAGAATTACAAGTTCCAATCCTAATTATTTCTTGATTACCGCTACTCCTTCGATGCATTTTAATTAATTTTTTTTTTGTTTTTACGCATATTAAGAAATTTATTTTTTTAATATTAATTAATTAACAATAAAATTGACTATATTAATTTTTACTGTATTTTTAATTTATTCACTGAAATTACAACAGATACTTCGAGGTTCTTTACTCCAAAGACAAGTTAATTCCTTCTTGATATCTGAAAAAATCATATATTGTGGACCACCAAAAAAGGCCAAAATTTTAATTAAAGTGGACCGGAGAGAGTATCTATTTAGTCTTTCTTATTAACTATTTACAATTGAATTTATACGCGATTTAAAGGATATGTGATTTAATTTAACACGAATGAACTATGAACAATAAATAATTGAACTAAAGGAAATCTGAGCGATCAAACCAAATGCAATTGCTGATTAAGTCTAGTTTCGCAATGGAGGTTTGAAAATCAGTTCTGATCTAGCTCTCGGAACGGGCTCGATTACAACTCAATAAGCAAGTAACAGAAGAACACTTTGAACAATAGCTAAAGAATAAAATTGAACTTTATTTCTTTGATATGTGTGCTAACAGTGGTCCTTAAAATATAAAAGTTCTCCCCTTTATATAGTATGAGAGTTTCAATCATAGTACAAGTCTAAATAAGGGGAAAAAATCTAAATAAGTTAAAAAAATTTCTCCTTCCGATAAACATTGATATGCAGTTGATATCGAGTGAGATTCGCGTCGTAATATCCGGTTGAGGGCGGATATTTCGGCCCCTCGGTCATCTTTTCTAACCTTCTTTTCCCTTAGTCTCTGCTCTTCACTCTTCTCAGGTCCAATGCTCGGTCGTGTCTGGTCCTGGGAGAACTATTCGTCCTCCCCGGGCTCCGAGACGTGAAATCCCTCAGCTTTACGCGGGGTCATGTCAGATCGTGCTTTCCTCTCGTTTCTTTACCAGAAAATCGGGGGTAACTTTATCCTCGATTTTACCCTTACACATTAACAAATCCATCTATTCTGTTTTTTATCTTTAATTATTAGTCTATTTTAAAAAATATGATATATTTCTATTTTTATAAATACCTTTTGGTACATGTATGTATAAAATTTTCTCTTCAACTATACATCGTGTCCTTTACTTTTCAGTATTTGCTTATGTTCAAAACTTCTACTTTTCAGTATTTCCTTTGTTAGAATATTTGAACGTTTTAACCGGACACGATTATTCTTTACCGAAGATGGCTCTTTTCATGGCTGGGTCTGAGGTAATCTTTCATAACTTAAAAAATGTATAAGGACCTTACTTTTTATGTACGGGCTCAGACATCTCCGAGCCGTTTAAGTTGGTCGTAACCTTTCATGTTTGAGCCATTCCTAGTAGGCTCGGTGCCTACGAAATTTGGTAGTCCGAATTCCCCGATTTGATTATCGGGTAGCAGTCCCCGGTCCGAGAAGGCCCGTAGGCTTAAGAGTTTTGAACCCAATATTCACTCTAAGTAACTAAACGGTAATATTACTGGTGCAAATATGAACCGATGAAACATAGAATGCAAACTTCTTTTATTACTTTGAACGTTGTGTACATAACCGAAGGTATAAAATCTATCTACCATGGCCAGAATGAGCTACACGGCCACGGTTCGTTCGACCGCTTGACCCTTATAATTAAGTCTAATATTCAAGCCTTAGATTTCAATATGCCTTCTAAATTTCTGAACTCGGGACCTTGACTTAAGGTGTGATGGCCCCCTAGTATTCAAAACAGAATTTGTGAAGGCTCGAATACTATTGGTCCAATACGGGTGATCCGCAGCCCCAACCTAAGGCCGGTCTTCAAATTTAAGGTAGCACGTTTTAGTGTTGCCTCAATAAAAACCTTGCCGTAAAACCCACTTCGAAAAAAATTGGTCCAAGGAAAAAAGAGTGTAGGACGTACTTTCAGACCTAATCCTAAGATTTGACCTCGACTGAATACCTGCACGGGTTAGTTCAAAGCGTAATAAACTACAAAGAAAATTGTGTTCATACCTTAGCAGTAGTACCGCTTTAAGTGTGCCACATTCCATTTGTTGGGTAGTTGTACATCGTTCCCGGACTCGAACTGGTATAAGCCTTTTCGGATTATACCATTGACTCCGTACGGTCCTTCCCAATTTGGGCCTAATTTCCCGTCACTCAGATTCTTGGTATGCAGTGTAACTTTCCTTAACACCAAGGAATAGCTAGCAACCTTCACCCAGCCACCCCTGCCAAAAAAATGTTTTGATATAGATTATTGATCACGCCCAACTCTAGTCCTAAAAAGGATAAGCGATCGCTGCAAATATAATCCGGTCTAAGAGTCCAGAGTCGAATCTCACAGAGAACTAAGATTTTGCCATAATTGTTCAATATCGCTAAGAAGACAAGCTCGAATAAATTTCTAAGTTATAAAAAATAAAATTCTTATATCTAACTAATTAACTAAGAAACTAAAGCAGTAAATTAACAACTAAAGATACTAAGGGTTGGAGATTAAATTTAGGAGGTCTAGAGTTATGATTTTTCCAAATGTTGGAATCCTTCCTACTTTGTTCCCTACAACTTCGCCTATGTATTCTCTACTGATCATGAGCATTTTAGGTGCCGTAATTCTCTCTCGAGCAGCTACAATAATTTACTAAACATATTCTCTCAAACTACGCCAGTTGGATTTATCTAACCGCTCATTATAACCACGTCAAGGCTTTGTTATTTCTAAACCTACCTTTAAACCCGCTGTATTGATTTCTCACATACGTTAGGAGTGACGTTGTTCAACAACCACCTAAATATGTATCCTTTATGAAGCAACACATAATAAATAGGCACAGTCAATCGATGGCCATTCAATCAACTGAAATAAGCACGTAGTTGAACAAGTAGACATATTCATAGGTTAAATTATATTAAAACATAACAAGAATTCATCCTCCAAGAAGTTCCATCAAAACCCTAGATAACAAATTAACTATTCATAATAGTATGCATAACTACAATACTAGAATTCATAAGCAATAATGAAAATAGGAAGAAGGAAGTGAAAAACTCGTAGAAAAATTCCCCATCTTACTCCTAGTGTGTTCTTGCCTCCTTAGGTCTAAATATGTCAAAAGTATGTCAAAATACTATTTTTCCATGTATATATACCAAGTAGGGTCGGGCCCAAATAATTATACCTTATCCTACGCGAAAAAGGACACTTTTCCAGGTCAGGAGGTCCGCGGCCGCAGATTCAACCGCGGATTTGGCCGCGGATTTTGACCAGTTTCTGCCTCACATCCGCGGCCAGTTCGCGGTCGTGCACTTGTCGTGCATTTTTCACCATGTTCTGTTTGGAATTTGAAAAAACATAAAACATGCAAGTTGTAACCCTTTGAATTGTATTTCCAACCATATATTGTGGAGCTCAAGTGGAGTTCTGAGCGAAAGGTTATGTGAATTTTACTAGACAGTACGCAATATGCCTACTTGATTCTTCGTTCGTTCGTTCTTAACTATCAAATTTAATCCTCGAACACGATCCCGGCTTAATTCTTTGGGTTTTTACTCAGACTTAAAGCTCCAAATCACTTGAATTCATTCCCCAACATCTACATAGCTCGGAATCACACCTACAAGGCATAAAACACATAATTAGTGTAAAACACTAGCGATTAAAGCTCAAACTCAATTAAAGTGCAGTAAATTAGAGTGTAATAAGCGACTAAAATACGTAATTATAGCCTATAATCAACACCCCACACTTAAACCATTGCTCGTCGTCGAGCAATCAAACTACACTTTATATAGACACGACCTTTTTAAATAATTCTCCTAACTCATCACACCAAGAATACTTAAAAATAGACAAAGCACAAAAGCGTAACATCTTCACCTCAAGATTTAACTTGCAAGTACCACACATTATTCACAACTCACCCACTTACTCTAACATAGAGGTCATTGACATTATCTTTCCTTCATGAATCAAGTGCCCTCACACAACAAAAGAGAGTAGTTCCACACAATAAAATTTTAGAACACTTAGGAACTCAAGATAGAAAGAATTCGCTCACTCTCGGAAATATTATTCATATGCCATAAAAGATGCACCATAGGCTTGTCCGTAGTGTACTACTCTACTAATCGAGCTCATTCAGTCTAGGATCAAGTAGGACTTTATTTGGTTGTAATGTAGGCCGCGGGACGAGTAGGATACATTTAGATATAAGAGTGACTACACCTCCCTAAGCACTTTAATATAGATACTTTAACATTCAAACCCCATACTTATGTTAAACCAAACTCCACCTTCACATCAATGTATATTACCCCATATTTCTTTAAGCACAATTATATCAAGAGTCACCACTTATCAAGGAATATTATTTTATTTTTTTCACGGCAATACAACTATTTTTTTTTCCTTTTCTTTCTTTTTCAATTCAAGTAGCTCTTACTTTTTCAAAACAGTGCACCTTTCTCCTTATTTCATTAGTTACACTTAAAAATCAAACCATTCGCCCCATACTTTAACTTTATACAGTTCATAATAATTCAAGTGCTCATGAGAGGTTAGAAAGTTCAAATAGATGGTTAATTCAAACAAATGGGTAAGGCTTGTAATGTGGTTGCCAAAGAAACATGATTACATGCTCAAATGGGTTAACTACGATACATAATAATTATGGGGTAAAATATATATATGGCTCAACAAAGAAACGCCTATATCACTTCCAAGACTAAACAAAACTACTATTTCGCTTTTCAAACACATGGGGCAAGTTTTAGGCATCAAATGTAATGCACAGAATACCACCCAAACCTCACACACACATGGCACATAACTCACTTAGGATTGGATTCATCAAGACATTCTAGTCAAAACAGTTAAGTAAATTTAAAATCATACAATTTAAGGTACTTATACAAGAGTCAAGAACTGAGCCTAAGCGTCACAACCAAAGTACTCACTATTCTCAAGGCATAACAAAGGCAAGAGATATTGCTTCAATTCAAAACACAACACAATAGCTCATATTCCTAAAAAAAATAAAACTAGCTACACCGGTTCAAACAAAACCCTTGGAAATGAACCGCGGCACAAAGAAAAACCAAGGGAGAATTACTACACTACCTACAAAAAAAATCTTTTTGTCTTTTTTCTTTCGACATAAATCCCTCAAGAAAATATCTAATAGATCCATCGTCGGGAAAAGTCCAATCTTTTCTATTTTTGTAAAAATAATAATAAAAAATTATTCAATTAAACTAACACATCTAAAATAGCATGGAAAGTCACCCAAACAACCTCTTCACCCCACACTTAAAATTGTGCATTGTCCCCAATGCACACCCATACATACAAGAGGGTAAAAGAAACTCCCTGGAAGGCCAAAGGCTCGGCACTAGCATCTCATGGGGTACACAGACTTCTTCCAGTCCTGGTCCTTCGTGCGGGTACCTCACACTTAGTTCCAACCATCTTGTTTGTTGTTGCATTCTTCCAATGGCTTTGCCTTCCATGCTCCTAAAAAATCAAAAATCGATACTACAAAAATAATACTATAATAATAAATAAATAAAATAAAAAATAATAAAGTTGGGTTGCCTCCCAACAAGCGCTTGATTTAACGTCGCGGTACGACGAAAACTACTTTTTGTCTCCACCTTGAACTTATGAATTGGACCCCAAGTTTTGATTCTACTCTGTGACCATGCTCTTATGGCGATACAAATTGTTGCGAGCCAAAAATTAAATGAATTCTCATCCATGTTTTGGCTCTCCACCGAGGAATGTCACATTGCCTAGACGACCTTGAAAATTTCAAAATATAAGGCTCATCTACCTCTTCCCTGGACAGCTTTTTATGCTCGTAAAGATCCATTACCATTTCACCGTCTGAACATAATGTAGAGAAGTGTTTGGAATGAGGTCCAACGCGCTCAAATACATGAACTTCAAGATTTTCGACATCCTCAACACCAATCACGCTAGAGTCAACTAATTTTATATCCTCAACTTCCTTGGTTGACTCTAGTATCTCTTATACAACATCGACATCCTCAAAATCTAGTTCAATTGATTATTGGTGTTCTACTCTGTCCTCCTCCCTTAGCACCTCAATTTTTGCATCTAATAAAAGCTCCTTTTGGCTACTATCCACAATATCTGCTGGTTGAGCATTAAATGCTTCAACTAATTGACGCACTTATGCCTCCAGGTTGCGAATAGCAACATCTTGCCTTTTTATGTGAAGTTGTTTCTCATTATTTTGCTCCACAAGGCACTTTAGCATATCCTTGATATCTTTCAGGTCATCATCCCTGGGTTCTTTATTCCTATTAACTTCACAAGAAAAAGAAGAACCATCATAGTAAAGGGTTGGGGGAAGATAAGAAGTATAAGTACAGCCATAAAAGTGACCATCTTAACCACCATACATATCACACACATTCCACACATAAGATTGAGTTGGTGTACATAACTCGCTCTCGGGAATATTTTGATAATTTTGCAATGGGTGGCTTCTTCTATAATATGCATAAGGAGGATCAAAAGTAGAATTACCAACATCAAAACTCTCATAATTCCAAGATGCCATGTCTCTCAAGTTAAAAATAAAAATTTAAAAAATAATTAGATACAAGAAAACAAAAATAAAAGTTCAAACTTGCAACCTAGAAATATGTACACCTACAGTTACACCGTTAGTTCCCCGACAACGGTGCCAAAATTTAATCACGCCAACTCTAGTTATAAAAAGGATAAGCGGTCGCTGCAAATATAATCCGGTCTAAGAGTCCGGAGTCGAATTCCACAGAGAACTAAGGTTTCGTCATAATTATTCAATATCGCTAAGAAGACAAGCTCGAATAAATTTTTAAGTTATAAAGCTTAAGATTCTTATATCTAACTAATTAACTAAGAAACTAAAGCAGTAAATTAACAACTAAAGATACTAAGGGTTGGAGATTAAATTTAGGAGGTTTAGAGTTATGATTTTTCCAAATGTTGGAATCCTTCCTGCTTTGTTCCCTACAACTTCGCCTATGTATTCTCTACTGATCGTGAGCACTTTAGGTGCCATAATTCTCTCTCGAGCAACTACAATAATTTGCTAAACATATTCTCTCAAACTACGCTAGTTGGCTTTATCTAACCGCTCATTATAACCACGTCAAGGCTTTGTTATTTCTAAACCTACCTTTAAACCCGCTGTATTGATTTCTCACATACGTTAGGAGTGACGTTGTTCAACAACCACCTAAATATGTATCCTTTATGAAGCAACGCATAATAAATAGGCACAGTCAATCGATGGCCATTCAATCAACTGAAATAAGCACGTAGTTGAACAAGTAGACAAATTCAAAGGTTAAATTATATTAAAACATAACAAGAATTCATCCTCCAAGAAGTTTTATCAAAATCCTAGATAACAAATTAGCTATTCATAATAGTATGCATAACTACAATACTAGAATTCATAAGCAATAATGGAAATTGGAAGAAGGAAGTGAAAAACTCGTAGAAAAATTCCCCATCTTGCTCCTAGTGTGTTCTTGCCTCCTTAGGTCTAAATGTGTCAAAAGTATGTCAAAAGTACACAAAATACCATTTTTCCATGTATATATACCAAGTAGGGTCGGGCCCAAATAATTATACCTTCTCCTACGTGAAAAAGAATACTTTTCCAGGTCAGGACGTCTGCGGCCGCAGATTCAACCGCGGATTTTGGCCAGTTTCTGCCTCACATCCGCGGCTAGTGCGCAGCCATGCACTTGTCACGCATTTTTCACCCTGTTCTGTTTGGAATTTGGAAAAACATAAAACATGCAAGTTGTAGCTCTTTGAATTAGATTTCCAACCATATATTGTGGAGCTCAAGTGGAGTTCTGAGCGAAAGGTTATGTACATTTTACTAGACAGTGCGCAATATGCCTACTTGATTCTTCGTTCGTTCGTTCTTAACTATCAAATTTGATCCCCGAACACGATCCCGGCTTAATTCTTTGAGTTTTTACTCAGACTTCAAAGTTTCAAATCACTTGAATTCATTCCCTAACATCTACATAGCTCGGAATCACACATACAAGGCATACAATACACAATTAGTGCAAAATACTAGCGATTAAAGCTCAAACTCAATTAAAGTGCAGTAAATTAGAGTGTAATAAGCGACTAAAATACGTAATTATAACCTATCATTAATTATTTTCTTGGCTAATTCATAGAACTTCTGCAAATGGTTAACTGATAGTATAATATGCCAATTAGTTGATAATTAAAGCAATGTGATTATTTACTTTTCCATTAGTGCTCGTGGTAAATCAAGATTGTTTACGCTGGTAGCCTTCAATCTCTTGAAGGGTTAATTTCATGAAAATGTCGAAAACTTAATCTTTTCTTTCAGCATTCCTTGATATGCAATTTCAAAAAATTTCCCTCTCCTACCCCACCCTATTGAGCCCCGCCCCGTTTAGACTCTTTTTTATTTATTTCTCTTCTTTTTTTTTCGGTATGCTTTTAATTTCTTTTACCTTTTTAATTTTCTATTGAAATATTTAAAATATTGTTTAGTTGTTTATGCATATTGGTTGAATAAAATATTTATTGTTGGTTGAGATTCAGATATTTGCCTAGCTATTTGTTGTTTAATTGCTTTAGTGTTTTTTTTAAGTTTGTTATGTGTGACTGTTGACAACTGTTTTCTTGTCATTAAATGCTCTGGATTATTGTAGAGTCAGATAAATTCGACCAACAGAGTAAAAACATTCTACTGTTGAACTTGTGCAACAACATTTGCTTATATCATTATTTCCCAAACTAAACAACAACAAGAATTTGCGATATTAATTGCTAAGCAAAGCCTCTAAAAGTATAAGTAACGTCTGCAGCGTTGCACGCTGCACTTGAAGCGGCGCACACAAGGCTTCACATCTCTTTTTCCATTGCACGCTAACTTGAAGAGGAGGTTTACTGGTTTAGTGCTTCAGATCCGGAAGATTTCCTTTGTCGGATACCACACATCTAACTATTTGTTCTTCATCAATTCCATGCATTTATGCATCAACTTCGCCTTCAATTAATTCCTAAATCATTAAATACCAAAATTAACATAAAACTGATAATAAAATTAAGTCAGGCATAATTATTACGAAATAGAGCCAAAAAACGGTAAAAATTCGAGTAAAATAACATTAAAACATATACAAATATGTCTGAATACGGTCGAAATAGATTTTGGCTTTCGTACGATTGATCTAGGTCGAAACATAATGGATCGAATAAAGACTTTGTAATATCAAGATGGGTTCTGAAGATGGTATGAACGAGCTTCAGATTTCAGGTATAGGTCAAACACCGAGTTCGAAATCGTTATCGAGCTCGGGTCCGAATCGCACTATGATGAGATGATTTGGAGCTTAAGAGGAAGAGGTCAACCGATACCCATCCCGAATCATCACATGATTCCGAGTCCACATCGAGCTCTAGAAGCAATACCGACCAGCATCGAGGTCGATCGAGCCCGAATCATCACCTGATTCCGAGTCCACATCGAGCTCTAGAAGCATTACCGACCGGCATCGAGGCCGATCGAGCTCGAGTTCACAGACAAGAGCCGTTGCAAACACACTAAAGAAGAGAATCTCAGCGAAAATTAGGGAAAAATTAATTTATCATGGGTTCTCCACTATATATTTTAATTATATCTAAAGTAGGATCCTCCACTATAAAGAGGATGACTACATTTCTATAGAATGAGGGTAGTTTTTTGCTTACATTATAATTCAAGCATCATATTCTCCTATATTCAAGGATTATTCTTTTTAAGCTTCATTAATTGATTCATTGTGCTTAGTCCTAAAAATCATCTTCTCTTCAACCTTGTTTATTTTGCATTCTTTGCAATCCATATTTAATATTTCTATTTATCCCTATGATTTGTATCAAGCTATACCACATATCCTTAGAACTACGTACAAATCTAACTCTATCCATTTTTCGGGTAAACAGTTTGGCATCCACCGTGGGGCTAAGGATAACAGTGGTTATTTGATATGAATCTGCAAAAACACACCGTTGTGCGCTTGTTTCCGAAAGTATCTTGGATTTCGGATTAGCAACAATTAACTATCAATCAAATAGACTTACCTAGCGACAATGAAGCTGGTCTTCAAGATAAGAACAACAACTTGACACCCAGTACCGAAAGACCACTTGTCAACGTCGCTGGAGCTCGAATCGAAGTACCGATAGACATCAATTCGCATGTGGCCATTGAGGCGAACCTACTTTCTGAACCTGAAAATAGCGTTCATGGCGGCACTCGATCTGAACCTCGAGACACCCATAACATTGAGGAAAACAGAATCAGCTTGCGTATGATTTTCGAAATGTTGCAAGCTCAACAAGTAGCGATAACTCAATTGCAGAGTCAAACACAGGTACCGAGCAGACCGGAGCCCACTCCACCCCGAGAGATCACCCGCAGAACAGAGCCAGTTGTAGCAAGGTCAAACAGGCAAGAATCGAGGACTAATCTAGGAGTTGTTAAGATGTTTGAAGAACTGATAAAACGGATCGAAGAAAACAATAAAAAGGTGGAAGCGTACAACTCCAGGGTTGATCAAATCCCGGGGGCACTCCCGATATTGAAAGGCTTAGATTCTAAAAAATTCGTACATAAGCCTTTCCCCTCGAGCGCGGACCCTAAACCAATCCCAAAGAATTTTTGCATGCCCGAATTTCCTAAGTATAATGGGACGATCGACCCCAACGAACATGTCACCTCTTACACATGTGACATTAAAGGAAACGATCTAGAAGATGATGAGATCGAATATGTATTATTGAAAACATTCGGTGAAACCCTGTCAAAGGGGGTAATGATATGGTATCATAATTTACCATCTAACTCTATTGATTCTTTTGCTATGCTTGCAGATTGCTTCGTAAAAGCACATGCTGGGGCCATAAAGGTCGAGACTAGAAAGTCAGATATGTTCAAGGTAATACAAAAGGATAACGAGATGCTAAGGGAGTTCGTATCTCGTTTTCAAATGGAACGAATGGATCTGCCACCAGTCACAGACGATTGGGATGTTCAAGCTTTCACTCAAGGCCTAAACGAACGAAGCTCGATGGCTTCACGGCGGCTGAAGCATAATCTGATCGAGTACCCAGCTATTACTTGGACCGATGTGCACCATCGATATCAATCCAAAATAAGAGTCGAAGATGACCAGTTGGTTTCTAGGTCCGTTACTAAAAGAACTACCAACCAAAGGTCGACCAGAGACCGATACCGGCCATATAACGGAAATCCTACAAGCTTAGTGTGATATAATGGCAATTAACTACCAAGAAATTGGAACGTGTAACGCCTAAAACGATACTACTGCTAAGTTACAACTCCCCCCTGTTCAATCATATTTCGAAACTAACCCTTGCAAGTGTTCGACCAAAGATGGACGGATTATTCAACTCGAAGCCTTTAGGCTAGAGAGCATGGTTTTTATCCCAAATGGGTTTTTCAGCAAGATGTTTTAACGAGGCAACCATTGATCGTGCTAACTTAGAACAATTCAACAGTATCCGAGGCCTCCTTACAATCAACCTCGAATACTGGGGGGCATTTTCATTGAACATATCTGTGATGATTATCAAGTTCGGTGCAAAGGAAGTTACTTCGTTATTTCATGGCAGAAGTGTCTCGACAAGAAAATTTGTAAGGGCCACATGGTAAAACGAGCCATGCCCATATAGTTGGCCTGAGCCCTGACACAAAACATGAACACATGTATAATGACTTACAAAGAAAAATTTCTTTTTTACCAATATCTTATATCCAAGAAAAAATCCTCTATTTTTGAGATCTATTATACAAAGCTGAAGGGCTACCCCGACTCGAGTTCGAGCAACCATTCTCACTCGGGGACTATCTACTAAGCCTATAGACTACCTTTATTTCGAGTTCGAGCAATAACTCACTCGACCATTAAGCCTACGGGCTATATTACTTCGAGTTCGAACCATTCACTCGACTACTAAGCTTACGAGCTACTTTTATTTCGAGTTCGAGCAAGCACTCACTCAACCATTACACGTACGGGCTACATTACTTCGAGTTCAAATCATTCACTCGACTACTAAGCCTACATGCTACTTTTATTTAGAGTTAGAGAAAGTACTCACTCGACCATTACGCCCACGGGTTACATTACTTCGAGTTCGAAACATTCACTCGGCCACTAAACCTACGGGATACTTTTATTTAGAGTTCGAGCAAGCACTCACTCGACCATTATGCCTACGGGCTACATTACTTCGAGTTCGAATTATTCACTCGACTATTAAGCCTACGGGCTACTTTTATTTCGAGTTCGAGCAAGCACTCACTCGATCATTATGCCTACGGGCTACATTACTTCGAGTTCGAATCATTCACTCGACTACTAAGCCTACGGGCTACTCCTATTTCGATTTCGAGCAAGCACTCACTCCACCATTTCACCTACGGGCTACATTACTTCGAGTTCAAATCATTCACTCGACTACTAAGCCTACGGGTTATTTTTATTTTGAGTTCGAGCAATCACTCACTCGACCATTACGCTTACAGGCTATATTTCTTCGAGCTCGAATCATTCACTTGACTACTAAGCCTACATGCTACTTTTATTTCGAGTTTGAGCAAGCACTCACTCGACCATTACGCCTACGGGATATATTACTTCGAGTTCGAATCATTCACTTGACGACTAAGCCTACGGGCTAACTATTACTTTGAGTTTGGGGCGAATCACCCACTAAACCAATCAATGCCTACGGGCTACATTACTTCGAGTAAGTTACTTATTATTTCGAGTTCAAACGAACACTCGGCTATTTAAGGCTGAAGGTTGTTCGAGCCCGATAAAGCAAATGGGACTACCCACAAGGCCCAAAGGCAACAGTGATTAAAATTCAAACTATCTATTTAGCTTAAAAGGCTATTTTGCTTCAAAAGGAAGAAAGATTTATATTTACAAATATTTGTACAAAGGCAACTTAGCCAAAAGAAGTTCTTTATACAATGACCGAAAGCGGTATCAAAAGAACGCAACAAACCTCCAAATTTGACGCCAAACAACTCGAAATTAGTCAAACATTACATAAACTTTTCAATCTATGCTCAAAAGTTCATATTTCCACTATTAAGGTGATTACCCAACCCAAATTGCAAGATTCCTAAAATTTACCCCCCGGGCCCACGTGATGCAACACCGAAGCCTACAAACAAAAGGAGAAACATTAGAATTACCTATAACTCTAAGTTCAAAAGAAGCGGCAAAAACGCCATCAGAGTTACCCGATTCAAAGCATGTTGGGCCTCGTTGAAGAGACAGGCGGGCCCCACTGCATTCATCACTGATTGATCTTCTTCGTTCACCAAGGACCGAAGGTAACTGGAAATCCCCACGGGGGGAGAAACAATTCAAGTATTCTCAGGTACGGAGAGCACTATCTTCCGCCTACGGTCGGAATCGACACTCGGGGCTGGGAATCAGTCCACCAGTTTGTGAACCGATGAAGGCTCGGTAGAACCCGACCATGATGCTTTTTTGGGTATCGACATTCCACTAAAACTGGTAACCTCCTCCGAGGCACCTAACTCAAGCCCTTCCAGAAAACCGTTGAGATCGGCTGACTTCTGAATGCCCTCATAGGACCGATCCTCCAACATGTTGGCCACTCGAATCATGGCATCCAAAATTTTAGGGGATCCGCTAATATCAACTATCCCACACTCATCCCTTGAAATATCTTCTACTTCCAGAGAAGACCCACCCCCGGCATCCCTTTCAATCATCTTAGCTCGAGAAGGGATAATCTCAGCTTCTTCTTGTTCTTGGATTATGGCAAGGGTTCCCTGATTTGGTTCCACCAAATTGGAAGACTGTTGAATCACAACATTAGCCCATACACAGGCTAAATTCTCCTCTTCTTCTTCGGGCTCGTCCCTTAAATGGTGGACCACTTACGAAGACATAGAACCAGAGCCCCCCTTCGGCTTTCGAGATCTTTTAGCCAGTTTCTTTTTTTCCGAGCTCGGGGAGCCCGGTACGTCTTTTCTCTTCCTTTCTTTTACCTGCTTCAAGGCAGGAACTTCTTCACCACCAGATGGGGGCCTCATGACTACATCTTTTCCATGTCCTACAAAGGGGGAAAAGGGAGATTTACTAGACAAACCGATAAAGAGAAAAATCGATAAAAAGATTTACCATGACTGCGGGCCTCCCATCGACCCTTTGATAATTTGACCCAAGCACGCTCGGAGTACGGTCTCTGCAACACTAGACCTTCGACCCATTGTTTAAGATCCGGGATCGGTTCCAGCATCCGAGCTACAATTGTGATAAGAAAAGAAAAATAGATCAACAAAATGAAAGGCAATCACAAAATCAAAACGGGCAAAGAGAAACGTTTACTCACGGCTCATATTCCATTTCTCGAAAAATGACAAGTCATCGGCAGGAATCAGGTCTGAGGTTTTGATTCGAACAAAACGGCTCGTCCAACCCCAATCCCGAGTCTCGTCTATGCTCGAGAATGGCGCTTTGGTTGCTCGGCGAGCAAGCTTGATCAACCCTCCTCGATAAAGTCGGGGACTATAAAGGCGCATAAGATGATAGAGGGTGAAGATACGCCCATCGACCTTATCAAGAAAAATCGAAGAAGAATCGCAATCCTCCAAAAGGAAGGGTGGATCTTGCCGAGGGTCACATTGTACCTCTTACAGAAGGCAACGATGACAGGGTCTAGAGGGCCCAACATGAAAGGATAAGCGTAAACACTTAAGAACCCTTCGACGTGGGTAGTAATTGATTCATCAGGCGATGGGATTACTACGAGTTTATTATCCCAGTTGTATTCTTGTATGACTTTCTCGAGAACTTTCTCGGTAATTGAACATTGGTACCTCGACATCGGCTCACACAGACCCGGTATCGGAGAAGGCTTTTTAATTTTAAAATCGCCTACAGTCGAGCACCCTACCGGAATGAATTCCTCAGGGCGGGGCTCTTCCACATCCTCGCCACCGGCAGGTCGAGATGAAGAAGCGTCCTCTTTTTGCGGAACCGTTTTTGACGTTTTTTCCATCTAAAATTCTGTGAACGAAGAACAGAAGTATTTGGTATTTTAAGAAAGAATTTGCAGTAAAATTCACAGATTTGCAGACGGAAAACTCATAAAAGACGAAAAGGAACTTAGAAAATTTGGAAGATTGAAGACGTAGAACTGATGAATGGTAGAAGGAAGGCTTATTTATAGATTGAAGCAATGACGGTTCAATATCAGCGGTGGCCGACCACCGTATGACACACATTAAATGCCTTGGTAAAACTGAACCGATGGGACAGATATCACATACGTCATGGTCGGGATCGATGCAAACGCTAGCGTATATCTAATTGAGCTGTTGGGAAATCATATCGTTTCTCGCCACATCCTTTCCCGAGAAACGAGAGGACTATCTGTATACGGTCGAAATAGATTTCGGCCTTTGTACGATTGATCGAGGTCGAAACATAATGGATCGAAGAAAGACTTTGTAATATCAAGATGGGTTCTGAAGATAGTATGAGCGAGCTTCAGATTTCAGGTATAGGTCAAACACCGAGTTCGAAGTCGTTATCGAGCTCGGGTCCGAATCGCACTATGATGAGATGATTTGGAGCTTAAGAGGCAGAGGTCAACCGATACCGAGCCCGAATCATCACATGATTCCGAGTCCACATCGAGCTCTAGAAGCAATACTGACCAGCATCGAGGTCGATCGAGCCCAAATCATCACCTGATTCCGAGTCCACATCGAGCTCTAGAAGCATTATCGACCGGCATCGAGGCCGATCGAGCTCGAGTTCACAGACAAGAGTCGTTGCAAACACACTAAGGAAGAGAATCTCGACGAAAATTAGAGAAAAGATGATTTATCATGAGTTCTCCACTGTATATTTTTAATTATATCTAAAGTAGGATTCTCTACTATAAAGAGAATAGCTACATTTCTATAGAAGAAGGGCAGTTTTTTGCTTGCATTATAATTCAAGCATCATATTCTCCTATATTCAAGGATTATTCTTTTTAAGTTTCATTAATTGATTCATTGTGCTTAGTCCTAAAAATCATCCTCTCTCCAACCTTGTTTATTTTGCATTCTTTGCAATCCATATTTAATATTTTTATTTATCCCTACGATTTGTATCAAACTATACTACATATCTTTAGAACTACGTACAAATCTAACTCTATCCGTTTTTCGGGTAAACAATGTCCAAAAAACACAAAGATGATTGATATGTAACATTTTCAAAGTATTGTTCAGGTATATTCAAAAAAGCAAACGAACTTGCTGTGCGATATGTTGATACTAATAATGTTGTATTCTTTGTGTTTTCTTACTGTTGTACTAAAAATGTAAAAGCCTTTTGGAAAAAAAAAAATTATTCCTATTTTAACATCACATAGCACAACAAGTTCTTCGCCTTTTTGTATAAACCTGAACGACACGTTGAAAATATTGCATTGACTGCCTTCGTTTTCTTTTTGATCATTGGATTTTTTCCAACTTTATTTAGTCTTCTTATTCCATTGATAGAAAAATATAAGGATTATTGATCAATTGTTTTCGAGAATCGGCACACATAAGAAATGAGATGTCACAATTATTTATAAGCATAGAAAACTTCTATACGATGAACAACTGGATTTCTAACCAAATATCATAACTGAAAGTAACTTTTTTCATGATAAAATTATAGCAGAAAATTAAAATTGATTTGATACTTACAATATGATTTGCTTGTCAGCAATATCAATGAGATCTGAACTTTTAAATTTAAATAGGCAACTATTTTAATATACTTGATAAAATTTACTAAGCCGATATTAGTAAGTGTGAATAAATTTTGAAGGAACATTAACTACATCCCAAAATTTTGCTACAGGCAAATCAAATTCTCCACTTTCATTAACCAAATTATAAATCTAAAAGTTAACCTGATAAGGAAAATGCCTTAATGTGCTTACCAAGAATTTTACAACATTAACATATTGTTTGCATGCATTAACGTGGATAAGAAATTGTAAATTAGTTTGAATAGAAATGAATATTTAACTTTAGGTAAATATTTAATGAATTGCAATAATGAAAGTCAAACTTTGAACATCCACTAACACAACCAAATCAAAAAATTTCACTCAAATAAGAAAATATTTTAATGTACTTACTGAAACACTGTGATGTAGGTAGCCGAGAGAATTTTCAAATTGTACGATTAAAACTCTTTGAAATGCATTAACATAAATGAAATACGATATCTATAGATGTAAATGTTGTTAGTGAACTTGCTAAAGTTGTAACGACCGGTTGTAACGACCTGACCGGTCGTTTTGAGCTTTAGCGTTCTATTCGGTGGTTTGAGACTTTGAGTAGTTTTATATTATGTATTATGATTTGCGTGTATGGTGATTTTAGTTTTCAAGCGGTTCGGGATTGATTTGGAAGAATAATTCTCGTTTACTTATCAAACGTAAGTTTCGAGATCATCTAGGACCTGAATCTAGTTGGGACAGCTGCTGCATTTTTTTCTTGTTTCGGAATTTAGTTATTTTTTCTCACAAGGTTTTGGAGCTCTAATTTGGATTAGGGTAAGTATTTTTTACTTGGGTTTGTTATTATTTCATGATTCCAACCTCGATTTTAGTATTTGAATAATAATTTAAATTGGAAAAATTGAAAATTTTAGTAAAACCTTTCTAAAACATAAATTGATGGTTTGAAGACCGATTTGAGGTCGGAATTGAATGATTTTGGTATGATTGAACTCGTATCGAAATGGGTATTCAGAATTTGTGAGTTTTGTAGGGTTCCAAGGTGCATGCTCGGGGTTGACCTTTTGGTTTTCATTAAATATCAAAACTTTATTATTCAAAATTATTTCATATGGTTTTTATTAATGATATTAAGTTATTTTGGCTAGATTCGAGCCGTCCGGAGGTTGTTTCACATGGGAAAGGCTTCTTAGAGTATTGATTTAACTTCATTGAGGTAAGTATCTTGCTTAACTTTGAGGAGAAGGGGGGATACCCCTTAGGATTGGGTTTGATTGTAATATTTGAACTATGTGAAAGACATGTACATGAGGTGATGAGTGTATACACGTGCTTATAGTAGGGGAGTTTCAATCCTAGTACAAGTCTAAATAAGGTAAAAATATCTTCTTCTTGTGATAAACATTGATATGAAGTTGATATCGGGCGAGATTAGCGCCGTAATATCTGGTTGAGGGCGGATATTTTGGCCCCTCGCTCATCTTATCTAACATTATTTTCCCTTAGTCTCGGCTCTTCACTCTGTTCGGGCCCAATGCTTGGCAGTGTCCGGTCCCGGGTGCACTATTTATCATCCCCGAGCTCCGAGACGTGGAATCCCTCGTTTTTACTCCATGCCATGGTAGATCGTGCTTTCCTCTCATTTCTTTATCGGAAAATCAGAGACAACTTTATCCCCAATTTTACCCGTACACATTAACAAATCCATCTATTCCATTTTTTATCTTTAATTATTAGTCTATTTTATGAAGGATGATATATTTCTATGTTTATAAATACCTTTTGGTACATGTATAAATAAAATTTTCTCTTCAATTATACATCGTGTCCTTTACTTTTCAGTATTTGCTTGTTCAAGACTTCTAACTTGTGTTTTAGTCCTTAAAATATGCCATCGATGCCTTAGCTTAAAATTTGGCATAGCTTAGACTGTTCGTTTCCCCAAAGCCTGGAATCTGGATGAGTCCTGGGTTAAGTAATAACTCCGAGTTGCTTTTACTTCGGAGGTCCTATTAATAAATGAAGTCATTATTAAAATATTTAAGCGTTTTAACCGGACACGATTATTCTTTACCGAAGGTGGATCTTTTCATGGTCAGGTATGAGATAATCTTTCTTAGAAGAAAAAATATGTAAGGACCTTACTTTTTATGTACGGGCTCGGACGTCTCTGATCCGTTTAAGATGGTTGTAGCCTTTCATGTTTGGGTCCTGCCTAGTAGGCTCGGTGCCTCCAGGATTTGGTAGCTCGAATTCCTCGATCTGATTATCGTGTAGCAGTCCCCGGTTTGGGGAGGCCCGTAGTCTTAAGGGTTTTGAACCCAATATTCACTCTAAGTAACTAAACGACAATATTGATGGTGCAAATGTGAACCGATGAAACATAGAAGGCAAACTTCTTTTATTACTTTAAACGTAGTGTACATAACCGAAGGTACAAAAGCTATCTGTCATGGCGAAAATGAGCTTCACAGGTACGTTTCGTTCGACCATTTGACCCTAACATAATTAATTCTATTCAAGCCTTGGCTTTCAATATGTCTTTTAAATTTCCGAACTCAGGACCTTGACTCACGGTGTGATGCCCCCTAGTATTCGAAACTGAATTTATAAAGGCTCGAATACTATTGGTCTAACACGGGTAATCCATGCCCCCGGCCTTAGGCCGGCTAGGGTAGCACATTTTATTGTTTCCTCGTTAAAAACCTTTTCATAAAACCCACTTCGGAAAAAAATTGGTCCAAGGAAAAAAGAGTGCAACACATGCTTTCAAACCTAATCCTCAGATTTGACCTCGACCGAGTACCTGCATAGGTTAGTTCAAAGCGTAATAAACTATAAAGACAATTATGTTCGTACCTTAGCAATAATACCGCTCTAAGTGTGCTACATTCCATTTGTTGGGTAGTTGTACACCGTTTCCAGACTCGAACTGGTATGAGCCTTTCCCGGTTATACCAATGACTCTGTATAGTCCTTCTTAATTTGGGAAAGGACCATGTGAATTTTTTCCCTCGGTTGACAGATCATCGGGGTGTGCCTCTGACATTTGTTACACTTTCGAACAAAGTCTTTCGCATCTTTTTCCATCCCATTCCAGTAATAAACGGCTCTGATCAATTTCCTAACCAAGGGCTCTGCTCCCGAATGGTTCCTACAAGTACCCTCATGCACTTCTCTCATCGCATAGTCAGTTTATCCCGGACCCAAGCACCTTGCTAATGGTCCGAAAAATGATCTTCGGCATAGTTTCCCATCAACCAAGCTAAACTTGGCAGCCTTAGTACGTAGGGCCCTCGATTATTTGGGATTCGATGGTAGTTTCCCTTTCTAAAGGTAGTCTATGTACTTGTTTCTCCAATCCCAAGTTAAGCTTGCTGATTTTACCTCGGCATGGTCTTCCCCTATCACTGAGTTCATCAATTGCACCACTTCTCTGGAATTTAATTCATCGGAATCGACAAACGACCCTAAATTAGCCAACGCGTCGGCCTCATTGTTTTGATCTCAGGGTACATGTTGTAATGTATATTCCTTGAATTGGTATAATGTCACTTGCAACCTATCCAAGTATCTTCACATTCAGTCTTCTTTTACTTCAAATTACCCATTAACTTGGTTAACGACAAGGAGGGAGTCACACTTGGCTTCGATCACCTCAACCCCTAGGCTCTTAGTCAGTTCTAGACCAGCAATTATAGCCTCATATTCAGCTTCGTTGTTAGTCAATTTCACAATTCTAATAGATTACCTTATTACGTTACCCGTAGGTAGTTTTAATATGATTCCCACCCCAGACCTTTTCAAGTTAGAAGCATCGTCCATGAAAAGGGTCCATACCCTCTAGCAAGCCCCAAGGCGAGCATTAATTCTTTCTTGAACTCAGGGATCAAGACCGGCATAAAGTCGGCCACAAAGTCTGCCAAAATCTGAGATTATATAGCAGTCTGAGGTCTGTACCCGATATCGTACCCACTAATATCTAAGGCCTATTTGGCCAGTCGGCCCGAGAGCTCGGGTTTATGCATAACATTCCTTAGCAGGTACGAGGTCATGATACATATGGGGTGACACTGAAATTACGGTTTTAATTTTCTAGATGCGCTCAATAAGGTGAGTGCTAATTTTTCTAAGAGTGGATACCTTGTTTCGGCATCGCCTAGGGTTCTACTAACATAATAAATAGGAAATTGCGACCTTCTTCTTCCTAAACTGAGACACCACTTACCGCTACCTTGTAAACTGCCAAGTATAGGTACAATTGTTCGTTCACTTTCGGGGTGTGCAGTAAATGATGGCTTGATAGGTATTGTTTGAGCTCATCTAAAGCTTGTTGATAATCCAGGGTCCAAAAGAAGTCGTTCTCCATGATCTGTCATGCATCTGACATTAGAGGTCAAGGTATCGTGTAATTATTATTATTAGGCACGATGTCTGCCGAGGTCGTTCCGCCCGATCCAGAGTATCGCGTACACTGTCGAGGGATGTGTGGCACGATCTATAGATGAATCTATACTGCCGAGGCATTCGTCCCGCTCCACAAGAATGTAGGCCATTTTCTTATGAACCACCGGAATGACAAGATATTATAAGATTAACACATAAGGATGTACAATTTCCATTAACAGTCAAATATGTTTTACAAGAATTCAAATATGTGAAATTTCAGTCTCTTACTATTTTCTCTAATAATTTACAGTATAATTCTAATACTTTAATTAAATAAAGGATACAATTATCACAAGTAATTCATGATTTGAGTCCTAAACTACCCGGACATAGCAATATTAGTAGCTATGTACGAACTCTCGTCACCTCGTGCGTACGTAGCCCCCACAGTTAGTAATAATTATTAATTTAAATCACATATGGGGTAAATTCCCTCTTACAAGGTTATACAAGAGACTTACCCTATCTTAAAGTCCACTTTCCGATCATCACATCGTGTTAAATTCTCAATTCGATGTCGAAAAATCCGAAACTATCCAAATATTATACAAAATAATTAATACATGCTTAATAATTCAAAATTAGACTATTAAATTAATTACCCAACCCAAAATGGTCAAATTCCTAAAATTCACCAGGCGGCCACTTGCCTGGATTTCGGAAAATTTTGGAGGAAATCTTTACCCATAATCTCAAGAACTCAATTATATAATTTTCATCCAATTCCATAACCATTTTCGTGGTTAAAATATCTTTATTATCAAAACCAAGGTATTTCATCTAAACCCTTGATTTTCACTATTTACAAGTTATAATCTACCCATAATTTATGTATTTAACCAAAAGTGTGTAGAATTAACTTACCTTCAAGTTGCTAGTTGAAATCTTCTCTTACAAATCTCCAAAAATCGTCCAAGAATGAAGAAATGAACAAAAATGCTCAATCCCCCGTTTTAACACTCATTGCACAGCGATCTTCGTGCCCGCGATGGGAAACACCGCGCATGCGGTCTTCGCACTCGCGGCAAAACTCTCACGCCTGCGATGGATTTCTTCGCGCCTGCACTTTCTCACCCGCGGCAAAACTCTCACACCTGCGATGGATTTCTTTGTACATGCGGTCTTCGCACATGCGGAAATATTCTTCGCTCCCGCGGTGCCTGGCTAGCCCATGCATTTATACTTCTGCGACGCATGCCTCACTTCCGCGAGCTCGTACTTGCGGCCCTTATTCGCGCAGGTGCGATCGCACCAGATGCCTAACTGCTTCAGCTCCTCCTCCAAATCCAAATTCGATCTGTTAAGCATCCGAAACTCACCCCGAGACCCCCGGGACCCCATCTAAACATACCGACGAGTCTTAAAATATCATACGAACTTAGTCGAGCCTTTAAATCACACAAAACAACGCTAAAAATACGAATCACCCTCCAATTCAAACTTAATAAACTTTAAAACTTCAAACTTCTACAATCAATGCCGAAACCTATCAAATCACGTCCGATTGATCTCAAATTTTGCACACATATCATAATTGACATTACGGGCCTACTCCAACTTCCAGAATCGGAATTCGAATCCGATATCAAAAAGTCCACTCCCGGTCAAACTTCTTAAAAACCTTCAAATTTCTAACTTTCGCCAAATGACTTCGAAATGACCTACGGGCCTCCAAATTAACATCCGGACGTGCTCCTAAGACCAAAATTACCATACAAATCTATTCCCGGGCTTGGAATCCCAAAAGGACATTGATAACATTAAAGTACACTTCAACCTAAATTTATAAAAATTCTTTCAAAATACCAACTTTCCGCAATATGCGTCGTTAAGCTCCCGGGTCATCCAAAACCCAATCCGAACATACGTCCAACTCCAAATTTATCATACGAACCTATTAGAACCATCAAATCTCGATTCCGAGGTCGTTTTCAAAAGTGTTGACCGAAGTCAAACTTACCCTCTTTAAAGCCAACTAAGGAACCAAATGTTCTGATTTTAACTCGAACACTTCCAAATCCCGAACCAACTATCCCCCGCAAGTCATAAATTAGTAAAGCGTATACGGGGAGTCTTATTTAGGGGAACGAGGTTCTAAAAGTCAAAACGACCTGTCGGGTCGATACATTCTCTCCCACTTAAACATACTTTAGTCCTCGAACATGCCAAGAACTGCTCCGGAGTTTGCTGAAATCGTTGTTTCACTCCTTGAGAACCTATCCGTGCTACCACAACCTAGTTGATCACATTAGCTTGAGCCAGTCTAAAGATTCCCCCGTTTATTTGGCCAAAAGCCTTAGAGCTAAATTACAATATCTGAATTGCCCTACCAGGTCTGTTTCCAATATACGAACACTGTATCAATCATTACACATTATACCAAACATGATTGCATACCCTTACGGAATTCACACCATGTACCACACAGTTCACATGACCATAATAATGTCCTCTAACAACAATAACCATAATTCCACGAATCTAATGCCCACAACACACCTCATGACACGTATAAGTCTTGTTCCAACTCTTGCAATACTGCCACGATGGAAGAGATGTGTAGAAATTCATAACTAACTACATAGTCAACAAATCATTTAGTCCCTCCTCCTGACAGGAATCGTTACCTCATTATGAACAAAATAACGATATGTTCTCTTTAATGGAAGAGATGTGTAAAAATCCAACCGCACTGATCCCAGGTCCAAACAAATCTCGCCTCACCCAGTACAAGTCATTCCGGTAATAATCCACCACAATCACTACCAAAAGTCTCATATTATGCCACCATGTGCCAACAAGCCACAAACTCGAATGTGATATATAAGGAAAAATGAACTCTGGAAAGAACTACTCAACCCACGTAACAAATTAAACAACTAAAAAGGTGTTATGAACCTTCCTCAGAACATGAGAAATAAGACACGCAATAATAGATATGGGGAACTGTACTTAACATAATACTATTGTGGCGTGCACCCCAATCCACACATGATACCGTTGCGGCGTGCAACTCGATACAAACAACATACCCTTGGTGGCGTGTCACCCGATCCACACATAACAATAAATAGGGAAGTACCCATCAAGCCAAAATGCCTATACCTACGAAATACCCGAATGTCAACCACAAGCATGCCAAGTGCACAATACCATCACATAGCACCATGCGCTACAAAATTCTAGCACGACTAAGGTGCAATAAATGACCTGCATCTCGAGAGCCATCATGCTCATATAACACCGCAAACTATATGGGATCTCAATACGAGTGTGAATAATCAAACTGACTCACAACTTGCATGGCACAATAGAGACTGCATGGAAGGGCCGACAACAGAAATAATATCCAAGGCCTGAAGACCCCTCCGAAAACAACATTATGTTAAAATGAACACATCGAGCCTGATATAGAGCCCACATTCACATTTAGATCCTTCCACGGACCTCAAGCCAATTCTGATTGTACCAAACTGGGCTAATAACCTTTCAAGGATCCACAAAACTCCCTTTTCCCATGACATACAAGAACAGACGACAAATTCGAAACAAACTTCCATAGTCCATAACCAAATGAGTCAAGCACCCTTCAGGCATAATTTATCACATTATCAATAGTACCACAATCTCCATACTTGGTTTTAAATCTTTAATCAATGAAGTAACTACATGTCGCACTTATACAATCTTCCGGTGGGATACACTCCCACGACCTTACGCAC
The DNA here is from genome assembly GCF_000715075.1 of Nicotiana tabacum. NCBI lineage: Eukaryota > Viridiplantae > Streptophyta > Magnoliopsida > Solanales > Solanaceae > Nicotiana > Nicotiana tabacum. The sequence goes on along the minus strand of NC_134102.1, from coordinate 113,746,721 downwards.
CAGGTAACAAGTTTGCATGTCTATACCACCGGTCACACTAATGTTGTAAGGCAAATAAGGAATCTGTGATCAGTACGTAAAGATTCTTACACATAACAGCGATCTCAAGTGATACTAAAGATGATACCAACTTAATCTAACCATCTGAATCATTTCCTGCTCATACGAGCTCTTGACATTATTGTCAATACCAAACTATAACCTTGATCCTCAACTTCCAATTCTCATGTCGCTCACTGCACCTAACATACCAATACGTGAGAGTACAAGAATTCCAACATGACTCCTGATCCACTAATAGACTAAACACTCCATCACATAGCAACCTTTTACTTAACTCATTTCAGGAGAACCATTGCAACACGCGACTGAATTCCCTTAACCGCAGAAAATTCAATCCTCAAGTAGTGGTCTAAACCACCATAACTCTTTCGTGATCCATCTACATATAACAGGCCATAATACTCGAATGCCTCCAAATAAAATCAATTACGGCGACCGTCAAGCCTCGCACGTACTGCCAAAAATCACATGTATAACTTAACACATTGAAGGAACTGATTATTGTCACCATCAAGACAATTCAACCATTGCTAACTGATCCGACTGCTTCTAATTTTACCCTAGATTTTCCTAAGAAATAACAATAGCTCTATTCAATTTATATCGAACTCAATCCTCACTCACCCCGAGTGACTACATTTCACGAGCCCACATTGCCTCAAAACCCATGAACGATCTCATACCCTCCCTATGCGCACATGTACATCTTCAACTGGTACACCCATTGTGATAATTCCTCTATGAATTCGAAACCATTTTCTTCCATTCCTCTAATGCTACACCGAAACCCGAAGATAACGTAGAACACTCCAAGCCCCTTTCATAATCTGCTATAAAAGCTCGATACTTAACCATACTATGGACTCGAAATCCTTAGGCACCACACTTAATTTTTTTGAATCCACTAAGACCGTTGTTGAGAGTCACTCACTCTGACTTGGTATCGACTATAATCAAACTCCAATGCCCTGCTAGCACATGAACACCCTCTCAAAGAAGTACCCGGCTGGATCACTTTATTTATACATCACCTCTAGAAGAAGCATAAACCATGAGTCTTCCTATAGCTTGAACATGAATCGATAAGGCCAATTAAAGCACACATTCCTCAAATTATTTGCTCAAATTACCACTGATGCTCTCTTTCCTTAGTCGTAATAACTCATCAGTATGTTGATAACCAGAAACCTCACAAGTAGATAATCATGCAATCCAATCGTATGTGGTGGGGCTCTCCCACTTAGCTTGGAGCTAACATTGCATAACTCTGGAACCCACCAAGACTCTTTATCCCCCATTGACATGATTTTGCACAATCAAAACGCCAAATTCCTCGAAATCCTTCTGTTAATACTTCATGAACACTCTAAATCACTAGCCATATTTACATATCCAATCTTTTACCGGATAGCTAGTACAATCCTTCGTAGAATCTTCGTCAACACCACACGACTGATAACCTGCTCACAGGAGATAACCCACCTGTGGAAATTATATGTTGACATCTTCCAACAACGCTGCACCAAATACAATTACTATGAAATCAATAAACCACCCTGAGCCCATGCACATTCACCAGCTGTACAAGTCCGTTCACTCCCCATTGACATCAACAAAAGGTGCGACGATACATTCCAATCCAAAGTCATGTTGCATCCATCTTCATATTAAGCAACTCCATCCCGTCACACCCAATCTTCCTCAATATAGCATCCAATATTCCAAATTAAGCTCGTAGACCTAGTCACTGTCCACCATGAATCCCAAATCACTCTAACTTTCCTCAAGACGTGTAGTTATCCTACCATGTAACCCATATGCTTCATTTCCACTCTCCCATTTTTGGTCAAACCCTCTCCTTTAAGCAACTACTCAGCTTCTGTTTCTCACACTTGGCCTTCTAGGAACCTAACCACCACAAAACACCTTCCATATGTCCTTCCACATCCTTCGCTGCCCAATTATTGCCTTAAATCAAAATCTATCTCGGTAGCATTTGAACCAATCTATCGCTACCAACTTTAAACCTTTCTGAGAGTCATCTTTCTCTAGCCATCAATACTAGGAACACCGCTTCGGTCCTGAACCACTGCACATCGCGGTATCAGACAGCCGCTTCCCCGGCATCATTTCACAATACCCTGCCCCAAAGGCGAATTGAAGAAGACCATAACACCAATGAACTTAACATATTCCATCAAGGACGACGTCACCACATCACAAATAAAAATTCCACCGCGCTCGAAAATACTAAGTTTCGTTAACCCATCTACCCAAACCTGAGCATTCGTAGTCCGATTGCCTTTCCTCCGCTAGAAATAAAATACTGAATCTCTGAAACATACACTGAGTAAAACCTACTTTCAAACCATTCACTGCCTCGATGCATAGACAAGAATCCTACCATTACACGAACACTATGTTATAGCAACACACGAATCGTCATAACAATCAATGCCAAATCTTAAAACCTTAGGTAATACTGATATTGAGCTGAAATGACAGAGCGGCCTTCCGCAAGGCGACGACAATAGCCCAATCAAATACACAGGGAGAAATATCATGCACTACATCTGTAGTACCATTAAACTTCCTCGATTCCCAATTTATAACAAGCATTTCATGTCGCATAAGATTGAATAGGAAGGAAATGAAGGCATAAGCCTCAAAGGAATCGAATCGCACGATGAGGAATCAAGAAGGGAAGTGCTCCTAACAGCCCTCTAGCCTCTCGAAGATAAGTGCAGACGTATCCGTACCAATCCGCAAGACTCTACTAGACTTGCTCATGACTCGTGAGACCTAAGTGAACCTAGTGCTCTAATGCCATGTTGTCACGGCCCAAAATCCATTAAAGGTCGTGATGGCGCCTAACACCGCTGCCAGGCAAGCCAACCATAATTAATTAACTTAATTACTCATTTTAGTATTTTTAAATCGATATTTCCTTCAATTAAATAGTAAAAGATAGAACTTACAGAGTAAGTGATAAATATTTTCGCAACAAAACAAATACTAAACAACACGTAACCACTCCCAAAACCCGGTCTCACAAGTGCATAAGTATTTACTAGGGAGTAAAATAAAATACAACATCTGTCCGGAATACAAATTAGATAGAAAAAATATAAATAACTCTGAAGGAGACTCTGTTGGCTGCGGATCGTAATATAGAATGCAGCTCGCCTAAGTTCCCGCATTAACCACACCTCTGCGCCCACAAGGCCGCTAGACATATATGTACCTGCACAAAAATGTGCAGCAAATGTAACATGAGTACGTAAACAACGTGTACCGAGTAAGTATCAAGTCTAATCTCGAAGAAGTTGTGACGAGAGGTCGACTTTGACACTCACTATAGGTCAATAATATTAAATAGAAATATTTAAATAAACATGATTTATAGAAATAACAATAATTTTCTTTAACCAGTAGAGATAATTAATTCTTCCAATTCCAATAATTTCTAATTTATCAATTAACTTCACAAGTTACAATAATATATCAAGGTATCGTGTAATTATTATTATTAGGCACGATATCTGCTGAGGTCGTTCGGCCCGATCCAGAGTGTCGTGTACACTACCGAGGGACATGCGGCACGATCCATAGATGCATTTATACTACCGATGCGTTAGGCCTGCTCCACAAGAAAGGAGGTCATTTTCTTATGAACCTCCGGAATGAGAAGATATTATAAGATTAACACATAAGGATGCACAATTTCCATTAACAATCAAATATTTTTCACAAGAATTCAAATATGTGAAATTTCAATCTCTTACTATTTTCTCTAACAATTTACAGTATAATTCTAATACTTTAATTAAATAAAGGATACAATTATCACAAGTAATTCATGATTTGAGTCCTAAACTATCCGGACATAGCAATATTAGTAGCTACGCACGGACTCTCATCACCTCGTGCGTACGTAGCCCCCACGGTTAACAACAATTATTAATTTAAATCACCTATGGGGTAAAATCCCTCTTACAAGGTTAGACAATAGACTTATCTTGTCTCAAAGTCCACTTCCCGACCACCACGTCACGTTAAATTCTCAATTCGATGCCGAAAAATCCGAAACTATCTAAATATTATACAAAACAATTAATACATTCTCAATAATTTGAAATTAGACTATTAAATTAATTACCAACCCAAAATGGTAAAATTTCTAAAATTCACCCGGGTTCACGTGCCCGAATTTCGGAAATTTTCGGAGAAAATCGTTACCCATAATCTCAAGAACTCAAATATACAATTTCCAACCAATTCCATAACTATTTTCGTGGTTAAAATCTCATTTTTATCAAAACCAAAGTTTTTTATCTAAACCCTTGATTTCCACGATTTACAGGTTATAATTTACCCATAATCTATGTATTTAACTCAAAGTGTGTAGAATTAACTTACCTTCAAGTTGCTAGTTGAAATCCTCCCTCAAAAAGCTCCAAACACCGTCCAATAACTTACATGTGATGTTCATGCCTGCGATGGATTTCTTCGCACCCACGGCAAAATTCTTCGTGCCCGAGTAGCCTGGCCAGCCCATGCATTTCCGCTTCTACGACTCATGCCTCGCTTCCGCGAGCTCGCACCACATACCTAGCTGCTTCAGCTCTTCCTCCAAATCCAAATTCGATCTGTTAAGCATCTGAAACTCATCCCGAGTCCCCCGGGACCCCATCCAAATATACCGACGAGTATTAAAGCATCATACGAATTTAGTCAAACCTTTAAATCACATCAAACAATGCTAAAAATACGAATCACCCTCCAATTCAAACTTAATGAACTTTGAAACTTTAAACTTCTACAATCAATGTCGAAACTTCAAATTTATCAAATCAATGTCGAAACTTATCAAATCAATGCCAAACTTAATTATAAAAGAAGTCTTTTCTTGGTCGCCCGGGTCCATCTGAATTTGGTTGTACCCGGAAGAGGCATCGAGAAAAGTTGGTGTCTCGTGCCCGGCCGTGGCAACGATTATTCGATCGATGTTATGCAAAGGAAATGAATCTTTCAGATATATCTTGTTTAGGTCCTTATAATCTAAACACATTCTAAGTTTGTTTCCTTTTTTTAGGCACAACCACTACCTTAGCTAACTAAATCGGGTATTTAACTTCCCGAATGGAACCTATTTTCAGAAATTTAGATACCTCTTCTTTGATGAACGCGTGTTTGAGCTCGGACTGCGGGCTCCTCTTCTGTTTGATCGGGTGAATTTTGGATCCAAGCTTAATTTGTGAGTTGTCACCTCCGGTGGGTTACCTATCATATCTAAGTGGGACCAAGAAAAACAATCGGCATTAGCTTTAAGGAAATCAATAAGTTTTTTCTTGAACTCGGGAATTAACCTCGCGCCCAGGTATACCTTTATATCCAGTATGTACTCGATCAGTATGACCTACTCTAATTTCCCAATAGTTGATTTGGTGTCATCGGTATCATCGGGTACTATAAAGGATCTCGGAACATCGGAATCATCCTCCTCGTTTGTTGTGTGTTCCTCTTGTTGTCCCGACCCGATCAGGATCGGGGCCACTGAATGCTATTTGGTTTCTTTCTCTTCGACTAGTCCCCTACTTTTTGATGTCGTGACTACGGGCACTGAGATCACTTCCTCGACAACGAACATCTTCTTTGCGGCCGGTTATTCTCCGTAGACCATTTTGATTCCGCCCGAAGTGGGAAACTTCAATGCTTCATGTAGGGTCGAAGGCAATGCTCCCATGTTGTGGACCCATGGCCTCCCGAGTAAAGCATTGTATATCATATCCCCTACGATCACATAAAATTTTATTTCCTGGGTGGTCCCGTCAGTGTTTACTCGTAGGGTTATTTCACCCTTCGTCGTCTTGCATGCCATGTTGAGCCCGTTCAATACTCGTACTGACGGCACGATTTGGTCCAATAATCCCAATTGTTCTACGACCCTTCTTCAGATGATGTTGGTCGAACTATATGTATCGACTAATACACGCTTAACTCGAGATTTATTGATAAGTATGGATATTACTAGTGCATCATTGTGAGGTTGGATGATGCCCTCGACATCCTCTTCGCTGAATGAGATGGATCCCTCCGGGATGTAGTCTCGAGTACGTTTTTCCCTTGTGATAGAATATTTGGCGCATTTTATCATTGGCCCTTGTGGGAAATCCACTCCCCCAATGATCATGGTGATCACGTGTTGAGGTTCCTTTCACTCAATTTGTTTGTTGGCGTCCCTATTTTTGACATGCTTTTTGTCCCTCTCACTTAGGAATTACCGAAGATGCCCATTGTTGAATAGTCAAGCCACTTCTTCCTTTAGATTTCGACAATCTTCGATCATGTGACCGTGAATACCATGGTATTTATATACCAAATTATGATCCCTCTGTGCGAGATCGGACTAAAGCGGTCTAGGCTATTTGGTCTCTTTGATGCGACTAATAGCTGACACTATATTTGCAGCATCCATGTTGAAGTTGTATTATGATAGTCTTGGTGCTTCCCTACCCCCGAGTGATCTGTCAAAACCGTTCTTACTCATTAGACCCCGGTTGCTAGGTCCTAGATAACTTCTCGTGTCGTGGCGACCGGGGCCGTTTCCCCTTCTGTCCGAGTTGTATGGTTGATACCGATCTCGGACTGGCCTTAGCTCCTGATCCATAATTATTTTAGATCTATCGTTCACTCTATTGGGATAAACAGACCCCGAGGGGGGGCAAGCTAGTACTCCTCGACTCTGATCTTCGACCGATACTTGTTATGAACATAGGCCCAAGTAACAGTCGGGTACTCTACCAAGTTTTGCTTAAATTATTGACAAGCGATGGAACTTTAGGGTTTGAGCGCTTGAGTGAACTGCTGAACAGACTAATCATCTGCAACCGGAGGCATGTCCATTCGCTCCATCTGGAACTTCGACACAAGCTCTCTAAGTATCTTGTTGTCTCTTTGCTTGACTTTGAAGAGGTCTGATTTCCTCGTCTCGACCTTGATAACGTCGGTATAGGATTTAACGAAGGCATCTGCAAGTATAACGAATGAATCAATAGAATTCGGTGTAAGATATGGAACCATATCATTGCCCATTTGGATAAGGTTTCCCCAAACTTCTTCAACAACACTGATGCAATCTCGTCATCTTCTAGGTTGTTGCCTTTTATTGCGCATGTGTAGAAGGTTACAGGCTCGTTTGGATCTGTGGTTCCATTATATTCGGGAATATCGGGCATCCAGAATCTCTTCGGAATTGGCTTCAGTGCCGCACTTGGGAGGAAAGATTTCTAAATGAATTTTTTATAATCCAGCCATTTCAATATCGGAGGCGCACCTGAGATCTAATCGAACCTCGAATTGTAAGTTTCCACCTTTTTTCATTTTCCTCTATCTTTTTCTCACTAGACTCCACCCTCTTTGTTAGCACTTCGAGCATTTTCATCTCTTCGAAAGTTTCTCCGGGCCCAAACTCATCTGGTACTGCGATAACCTGTTCATCCCTTCGGGCGTCTTCTCTAACCCGCTCGGGTTTGGTGCTGTTCTAGGTGCGTTTTTGAGTCTATAGTTGTGCTATTGCCACTTTCTAAGCCTGTAGCATTTCAAAAATCAATCGTAATCTAACTCCATCACCTTCCTCTTTGGGTGCTTCTCGAGTCGATGGTCGGGATGCCCCGTGAATGTTGTTTTCAGGATCAGTTGGCAGGTTGATATTGATAGCGACTTCTAAGTTAGCGTCGAGCGGGTCAGCAATTGGAACACCATTAGGATCAACAGGGGTACGTCATTGCTTGGTACCACGTTGTTGTTTTCACCGTGGTGGTCTGACTCACCATCAACGTTCAAATAAGCAGGCTGAGAGTTTGACATTTTAAGTGAACCTGAAATCAAACTTCAAAGAGCAAGCGCAAAATAGGGTGTGTTATGAAAATTCGTATTAAATCACCATTATTATCCTTAGCTCCGTAGTGGGCGCCAAACTGTTTACTCTTAAAATGAGTAACAATTGAATTTATATGCAGTTTAAAGGATATGTGATTTAATTTAATACGAATGAACTATGAACAATAAATAATTGAATTAAAGAAAATGAGAGTGATCAAACCAAATGTAATGGATGATTAAGTCTAGATTCACAATGGACGTTTGGAAATCAGTTCCGATCTAGCTCTCGGAACGGGCTCGATTACAACTCAATAAGCAAGCAGCTGAAGAACACTTTGAACAATAGCTAAAGAACAAAATTTAGCTTTATTCCTTGATATGTGTGTCAAAAGTGGTCCTTAAAATATAAAAGTTCCCCCCTTCATATAGTAGGGGAGTTTCAATCCTAGTACAAATCTAAATAAGGTAAAAAAATCTTCTTATTCCGGTAAACATTGATACGCAGTTGATATCGGGCAAAATTTTCGCCGTAATATCCGGTTGAGGGCGGATATTTCGGCCCCCCGCTCATCTTGTCTAACCGTCTTTTCCCTTAGTCTCGGCTCTTCACTCTGATCGGGCTCAATGCTCGGGCGTGTCCAGTCCCGGGTGCACTATACGTCTTCCACGGGCTCCGAGACGTAGAATCCCTCGGCTTTACTCGAGGCCATGTCAGATCGTGATTTCCTATCGTTTCTTTACCGAAAAATTGGGGTAACTTTATCCCTGATGTTTCCCCGTACACGTTAACAAATCCATCTATTCCGTTTTTTTATCTTTAATTATTAGTCTATTTTGAAAAGGATGATATTTTTTTATTTTTTTAAAAAAAATAATTTAAACTTTAAAATTTACCTTTTAATAGCATGCTTTTATGAAATCTTATGATATGCATAATACCATAAGTTTTAAAAGTTTTTTTTTTTTAAACTTTGTACTCAATCAAACCCGTCGCATAAATTGAAATGGAAAGATAATATGAAAGAAGAAAAGAATAAAAGTAATTGGTCTTCTCCTATACACTTGCGAATTGGGCCAACTTAGAAAAGAAATTAGAACCTTCAGTTTTCTGGTATTTTGTGCTCATGAGAAATTGAAGATGATTCGATTAGAATTAGTTGTGGCTAAATTGGAATAAACTTTTGCATAATGTTTCATAAGGAATTGGAAGCCAGTTACAATCTAAATTCTAAGCTCGTTTATAATTTGCTAGATGTAGGAATGCATAACTATCAAACCCATTTAAAAGAGAAAACAAACGTCTAGTGTTAAAAGACTTCAAATCATTTTGGGCTTTCTAATGTGGAGGTGCTTTTACCCGATAGATTTGCACGATAGCATCATTTGAGACCGATGTTTATATTTTGTCTCTATTAAGGAAGTTTTGCAAAATAGTCAGGTGGGACATAACTTTAATACTATCTTTATTTTACATATCTTGTTAAATCGTTCACAAACTCTATCGACAATCTTGCTTTGCTAATAATAAGTTATGTCTGACATAGCTTGTATACTATTTTTATTCTACATATCTTGTTAAACTGTATATGAGTCTCGTCGGATTGGCAAATCTTGCCCTTATTATTCAATTGTTCACAAGTTTTGCGTATGGGCACTTAATTTTGTTCTTATTCTACTTATCTTGTTAAATTATTCACAAGTCTTGCTACATAGACAAATTTGAACTTTAGGAGATTTCGCCAAGGATTTATAATTTTCTTTGCATTTCAAACTTGGAGAGAGCTAAGGTCTCAAAACCGCGATTATTTTTTACGCCAAAGGGTCAAATCTACTCATGTATTATGACAAAAGGTTTAAATATATCATTCGTTATACTTTAGGTCCAAATATACCCCTGTCGTAATATTATTGGTTCAAATATACCCTTCTTCTGTTAAGTTTGTCCGAGGTGGACATCCAATCATATGTGGCACTTATATTTTATGAGGTGGATACCACATGACATGTCATCTTAGCGCCCCTAATCCATATATAAAGACTAAAATTTGAAATACAACATTTTTTATGGTAGCGGTAATGGTAGCAATAGTTGCGGAAGGGAAGGAAATTTTAGGGGTGAAAAAAAAATAGAAGGGAGGGGGTAAAATGGGTTAGGGGTGCTGAGGTGGAGAGTCATGTGGCATCCACCTCATCAAATATCAGTACCACGTAGGATTGGATGTCCACTCTGAAAAAACTTAACGAAAAAAGGGTATATTTGAACCAATAGTATAACGACAGGAACATATATAGACTCAAAGTATAACGATGGATAAATCTAAACCTTTTCTATAGTGCAAGGGTATATTTAGCCATTTTCCCTATCTTTTAATACTAGCGTAGTTAGGGGATATATTTAGAAGTTCTTAAGGGATCATGAACATGTTTGCGCCAATTAGCATAGGAGCATCAAGATATAGTAGAACTCAACATTAACACTAAAAGCTTTTTCGAGAAGTTATGAAGCTTTTTCACCTCACTAAACCCCTCAAGTTTATATAGAAAGAACTCACTGCCTCGTTAAGCTTACGTGCAGCTTCCAATCTCTTAACTTTGCCGCATTAGCTCTACGCATTCCTCAATTTGCACTTTGACATGTCAAAATATTTCTATATAGAAACTAGGTTCAAGTCATAGGAAGTCTCAGATCAACCACCGCAAAAAATAATTGCAAAAGTAGGCAAACTCTTTAACACTACCAAGTCTCGTCCCAAACCTCTATACAACAACAAAGTATTTCGCATAAACACATTAACATTGGTATATAGGGGCATAAACCACGTCAACTATATTCTCGTCATCATTGTCGATGCAAACTATATTATTCCGCCACCCCTCGGTCAGCTTAAAATGATAGCATATCCAGCAGCATTAATTTGGTCTCTAGTCCTCGAGCTCTTCGACAGCACCCTCCTCCGATGAGGCTGTCTTGGGAAAGAATTCTTCACCAGAGTAAAGCTCTTCAAATATCTACACAAAAATAGCACAACACCAAATGGGTCAGTGTGTCTGAGGATCTACCCTTCTCCTACATCACTATAAGCCCTACATATATGCATGCAAACAGGCCATGGCAAAGTAAAGCACAAGAAGAAAGAAGAAAAAAGGCGGCAACTATCAGGGGAAAAAGAGGATAGAGACCAACGTAAAAGAGGTCCATTTAAGAAAAGCAGAATGCATATTACCTTTTCTGTAGCACCCAGAAGATCGTGGTAGTATGGACTCCCATCTGGCATGGGGGTAGAAATGATGTTATCTAGTACATCCTGAAACTGATGGACAAAAATTGGAAAAGTCAGGACAACACGCCAGGCATAGATTTGTATCAGGAATCATTTGGTAGCATGTCGCATATGAGATTATTAGCCCATCGATAAATGATTAATTATTTGGGATCGTAAGGTGTATCACAACCTGATATTCTGTGTTTGCCGTTTGGTACAGTTTGCTTAATCCCATGTGGTACCTTAACAGTAGCCCACCCCAATATCTTGCATTTTACACAAAAATTGAAATACCAGTCCAAGAATAGTCTTCATGCAAAACAATGGTTTTCTCTAATCTATACGAAACTAGATTTAATAACTACACTATAGTATTTGATTTTTCCATCACAAATTCATCTCCACTCAATGTCCATCAATCTAACACTAATTATCCATAATTTTCAACCATGACCTATAATGTACAAAAGAAGAATCACAACCTGGATAAAAGAATATAATAATTGTTGGGAAGAAAATAGAGAGAGAAGAAGATTGTTGCATATTAGCAAAACTTATATAATTCAGGACATAAAAATAAAATGTTTTTTTGCGAAAAGGAGAAGAGAAGAATAACAAAGGGAAAAATCAAAAGGAAAAAAAATTAAGGGGTGGAGAACATTAAATTGCAAGGGCAGGAGAAAGAAATACAAGGAAGACAAATGAAAGGAAAGAGACAGAGCAATCCACTCAAGGGAGGGAACAATAGGAGGAGATAGGAGGCAGAAAATCATAATGTCAGCTACATGGCCTTTTTTCTCTTGGGGATGTGGATTGTGGATCAACTGACAGCAGGGTAAAGCAATCTGCAAGGAAGAGGAGTAGCCGGAGGTAGCAAGATGTAACTGGAGAGGCTGTGTTGGAGGGAGATGAAGGGTAAGGAGGAAGAGAAATGAAGCAAAAGCTATTTTAGCCCTATTTATAAGTGGGGATCTGAAGGGTAATTCTCACACATTTTGAAAAGGAATACTCACACTTAATCCCATGGAATCTAATCCATGGATTTCGATACCACACCTTCCCTCCGGGACAAAATAATGAGTGAATTGGGCGATAAGCAACTGCTATAGTCTGACTTTCAACTCTAAACATAACACGGGTGATAAACTTCAAGAGTAATTAATTCCTATGTGGCAACCAACTAATGTACTATGCTCAGTGACACTAAAGAACATGTTTTCTTTTTATGTATACACTAATGAAAATGTTAGACATTCTATATGATAAGTTGAAAACCTCTATCTAAGTGTGCAGAAGATTCCAGGCCAAAATAAACAAGATAATCAAAAACCCTGAAGGAAACAAAATTGACTGAAAGCAAAGGCCCAAAAAGTGAACTGGCTTGATAGCCGTTTCAGTATTTTTACAAACAAAAAGCATTATCAAAATGAATTGCACATTTCCTTAAATGAAAAAAGAACCGAGGAAAATTCATATAGAAACAAAATGGAAGCTGGCAGTTGTGTAGAGCAAAACCAAAAATAAAAAGGGGTATTGCAGATACCTTAGCAAGCTCTTGAGTATACAAGACACTCCAAAGTAAAGCAGGTTTTGCATCTCTAGTTTCACTTTGGTTCTCCGCAGAATTATCATTTTCAGAACTTCCAGAAACAGGAATGCAAAACAGTGCGTTGATGGCTGCATGTAATAGCTTCTTCCCCTGAACATCATCCTCACATATGGCTGAGAGATAAGTCAAAAACCTGAAAGAGAAAGCAGCGAACCAACTGGGTTAGTGTAAGATACTTGAGGAATTAACTGAGAATTTGTAACTCCAACTCCATACAACTTAATTTTACCAATTACTTCTATAATTAGAGAAATTCAAAATCAAGTGTCTGAAACACGTAGTTAACATGGTTTCAGAAGCTTGACGGGGAACACTCGTATATATAGGTAGCTGAACAAACTTGATAGATGCCTGTAAATTACTCAGGTTGAGTTATATACACGACTTGCGCATACTTCTTGACACCAACTTGGTGTTTATTAGTGAAAGTTTAGACTTAATGGAAGGAAAAAAAAGGGTAGTGACATGGGCACTAACATTCTAAAAGTGAAAGGCAGGCTAAAGAGCGCATCCTAAAAAGATAATGAATTCTGAATAGTGATATGTTAACACCGATGTGTCAGCAGACCCTACAGCACTAGAATAGTGGTGACTAAATAGAAATTAGGCAGGTGAACTCACATTCCAGAGGGGCAAACAGCAACATTGCTACTCAGCTGAAGGACATGGATTGCTGTGACTTGCTCAGGGAAGAGAGCTGGAGAAAAAAATTGATAAGGTAAAAAATTTGAAATATTAAAATCACTTAAAAACAAAAAAGTGTGTTATGCATATATCTTACACCGAGGTGGAAAAAATGCCAAACAATTGGCTACATCCAATTTCAAAGAGTGCTTTGTGATGCATACGCTCCTAGCCAGCTTCTCAGTTGTATTGTTTGAGCCAAAATCACAATAAACAATTTGCAGAGCATCAGGTGAAGCATGAGGTGGTGGTAATTGAAACACAAAAGATGGAGCTAATATCAGCTTATGGCTGAATAATTCTTGTTCCGAAGCCAAGCGAACACCTTTGTAATTCCCAGTAGCCTGTGAAATCATCAAGGTGACAGGTCAACAACTCATGCACTTCAAAAGGGTTCAGTTCCACCAAATGAGGACGGTTAAAAGTCATTAAGAAACAACAAGAGCATCACTTCGAACCTTGTCCATGAGGAGAGAATTAACAGGCATCCGAAGAACCTGGAAACAAAGTCGAAGTAAAGATAGAAATTAGCCTCAGGGAAGACTACTAATGACACAACAATTCAAAGAATTCCAGGAAATTAACATTAAATAACAAATACTGAAGAATGGACACCATAAACAACTTTGAATCTGATGTTTAGCACAATAAGAACTTCATTTTGCAAATATCCGAATACAATGTATAGTATAAGTAATGATGAAGAAATCAAGACAGATTACTTTTCGACTACACGAGAAAAGGTAACAGAAGAGAAACCAATCAAGATGATATCTTCTATTCGATGTCAAATGAAACGTAAAAAGCTGAGCTCATTCAACTTACCAAAAAATTAAAAGTTAAGCTCATTCAGCAGCTGTTCAAATTAAAGATTAATTGAGTTTGCCTAAACAGTAATCCTTCAGGATGTAAACAACAGTGTCAATGCTCCCGAATGCTTGAAAAAAGCTTCTTTCAGTACTTGTACTACAAGCAGGCTCATTAACATTTCTCATCACAAATGTATATCTAGCATTGTGAGGAATAAGAAAGCAAGGCCACAACTAGATGCAAAGTTGTTTAATACACTTCCTGGCTAGAGCTAAGCTCCCTAAGTTACATGCTGGGAGAGTTCTAACTGCAAATGTGCGACCTCTAGGAGCTCTAATTGGTCCTATGTTATGCTTATCACTTCCCTACGGGAACGTTATGATGGAATTTTAACAAAACAAACTTTTCTCTATTTTTAGGAGGATGGCAGGGTGTAAGATAATTATACTACCAAAACACAAAAATGATCAGAAACATAATGCATATTTGGACATTGTCTACTCTCCGCCATGCATTGCAATTAACAACGCAAGGATAAAAAAGGTAAAAAATCTCATTGGAACAAAAATGCAAAACTAAGTGATAATACACTGGAGTTATCCAAGGAAAACACATGTTAAAGGACTTACATAAATGCATCCTTTTACTGCAGCACGACGACAAAAGGCCTGTGGAAGTTCCCCTTGACCATAAATGGGGTAAATCATAGCACCAGATGCATTAGGAAACCTAAAGATTGTAAACAATGGGAAAACTAAATAATTTGGTTTACGAGGAGGAAGCATATGACCACAAGATGTAATGGCATATAAAGATAACTTTCCATCTCAGAGGGTCAATGATTATGATTAATTAGTGTCATGATAGAATCCCTTCTATTTTTCTAACAGTTCCAAAAAATTATTAATTATTCTTGCGAGTATTTGCATGTCAAAAAGTCAACCCTATACATAGAGCTCCCCAGGTTGACTTTTGAATCTCAGTTACCCATCTTACCACTACAAGATCAAGGTTTTGACATAGCATATAGATGCTCCGCGAACAGTTGACAGACATGAAAACACATATAAGTGGGTATTCCAAGGTTGGACCTCTTTCATCCACACGTGCAAGTATAACCCAAGAATGCATCTAATTGAACTTATCATTTTCATTATCAGAGATGCGAATGGACAATAAAATTAGATTAGCCTAATAATATCATTTTCAGGATTTCCACAGTTAGGAGCGTGAGCCGTGAAGTTCAATTGTGGACAAAGAAGAAGCTAAAGCTAAACAGCCAGTAAATGGAAAGGTACTTTCATGATTAGTACACTACATTCTAAGTACAAATGGGCGAGGTACATTCAGGATTAGTACACTACTAGACTGTTTTATGTACAAAAATGGAAGAGGTACTTTCATGATTTCTACATGACTACAAAGGAAGGGTGAGAGTATAACCTGCCAACGGATGAGTGATAAAGGGCCAACCGATCAATACCATCTTTTGTATTAAGAACACTTTTGCAAACATCCCCATTCTCTTGGTCATAATCTGCCATTGTTATTGCATACAGAATAATCCTAAAAAAGAAAATATCACTACTAAGTCAGACGAATATAGCTAGAATCTAACCTACAAAAAAATGAAATTTACTCTGATTCCCAAATTCTGGATAAACAACCATAAACAGAAAAGTGGGAACTAACAGTCTCGCGTCCATTGAAATGCAAAAAGGTGATAAAGATCGAAAAGCAGTGTCAGTTACATATTAATTAACCATTTTCTTCTCCATATGTGGAAAAGAAAAAGAACAGCAAAAACTATTAGTCAATTATCCTCACAGATCAGTTTGTTTACAAAGCAGTTTTAGAAAGTAATTGGTCTGCTTAATTGGCATGCTTTCAATCTAAAGGAAAAGCTTCCTACTTTATTAGGCTGCAACATCACAATCATACAGAAATCACACAATCAATAATGCTTAATATTTGATTAGGACTATTTGATTCATGAAACAAGCATACGACACAATCAAACACAACGAAAGCAAAAAAAAAAAAGGAATAACAGAAAACAGGAAACTGTGACTAACAGAGAGAGAAAGGCGATTCGATCTGTACGATTTTAGCTTAGAAGAAAGCCCCATTTTGCTTAAAAACTCCACAAACGGACTGTCTAAATCCTCCTCTGAAATGCTCTTACTCTCCCCACCATCAGTAGCAAAAGCTTCAAAATGCCCTTGCACCAGCTTGAAGAATCCCATCAACTGATTCTTCTCTGTAAAGCTTAGTTTCCGGTCCTTAAATATCGCGCTACGCGAATCAGGTACATTCTCCAAATTGCCCTCACCATCATAGAAAAAATTCCCGTCAATGCTCTTGAACTCCATGTACTGATTCACCTCCGATTTCAAAATTAAATTAATCATAGCATCAGCACACAACAAAACCCTGGGCCCACTCAAATCAATGTTAAACTTTCGAGATTGTTCCAAGGGTTCCGAGGAGTAAGAGGTGATTTCTACGGAGGAGTAGAGCGAGCGGGTGGTTAGAGGAACTCGGGTAAAACCCGAATCGGCGTCGGGTTGTGGAATTGAGGGTTCGGAGGAGGATTGAGATTGGATATATGAAATGAATTCGTGAAGGGGAAAAGAAGCATAGTGGCTACCGTATGAAGGGTTAGGGTCGAGGTGAAGGACTGATTTTCCGGCGGCGGCGGCGGCGGCGGCTAGTATGGACTCCGGCAGACCGGTGCCGACCACTATAAGATCGAAATTGGATGGTTCAATAGGAGGATACGACGCAGTTTCATCCATCAGCTTGGCGAACCACGAGTAGACTGTCAATATACAGAGAAAATAACAAAACTGGTGCTTTAAGTTTAGAGGAAGGTCTAAGATAACGGGGAAAGTGCACAAATAGCCGTTTTTCTGACCCTTATTTAAAGATTAACCAAATTTTATTTACCCAAATTTTTAAGTTTAGCAGCCTCAAAATAAAGTCGAGTTTGAAGTTGAAATAGCCGTTTAGAGTGTTGATCTTTGGGAAAATAGTAATAAGATGTAAATTTGAGAAAACAAAAATCGATATGTGTCATAGTATAAACATGATTTAAATATATAAATATTATGGTAAATATATGTACAAATGAATCGTTATGTGACAATGATTGAAGATATAAAGGAGTTTCAAGATCGTGACTCACGGGTTTAATAGCCTCTTTGGCCCTACTACTTTTTAGCCAAAAATATTTTTCTAAAATTAAGGTATTTGGCCAAGTTTTTAGAAGGTAAAAACGGTACTTTTGAATTGCAGCGGAAGTAATTTTTAAGAAATAGAAAAATCTTAAATTATGGAGCATTGCTTTAGAGCGTAAATGTTTTCAAACAAGTATAGTAACATTAAATATATTATTTATAATTTAGCCAACATACTGAAGTTTAGATAGGGCTAGATGGGATTGTAATGTGCAAACACAGACAATTCAGATTTCTAACTTGGTATTCCAAGATAATGTTACGATAAATAAAGATGTTACACAATGAAATTGATAAGTGCTATTAGTGTTAAGCGATATAATAAGACCTATCAAAGTAAAAGACAAGTTCTATAAAATGATAGTAAGATTGATAAGAATGTTAGGTATTTAAGATCCAACATATTCATAAGATAATCGTCACATAAAACATATAATTCCCAGTTATATAAAATAGAGAAAATGACAAAAATCGTTCCTTATTTTTAAGAGTAGGTTTTTTATAGTCTCTCAAATATACATTTACCGTTTTTAGTCCTTTAACTATTCAAAAACTTATCAATTTTGATCTCCGTCTACTTTTAACCAAGCACTGTCAGTTTATTTTAATAGCTTGAAAATAATTAAGCGTTTCTCTCTTCCCGTTTCTTTTTTCCCAAATTCCTCTTGTGAAAAAACCCTAACCTCAAGGATTCAGCATGGTCGATCAATGAAAGGAGATACAGGTCCTAATTTCATCCAATGAAAGGTGGAAGGAAGCATATGATTGGAATCAATCTGATATGGCATATCAATTCCAACTTGAAATCACATGGTTTAAGAATTGACTTGATATTTGAATTCATGCTTGTCATGGGCAAGTCCTTAATTTTCTTGCAGCAATTTTCACTCTCTTTTTTTATTTGATTATTCGTTGGTTGTCGCGACACAGTGAGTTGCAATCGGCCATAATTTGATTCACTTTTTTTGACACAAAAGAATACTACTATATTAGAATCAGATAGTACTATAATTTTCTTAATTTTGAAAGGGCCAAATTTGTTGATTAAGTGATAGCTCATATTGTGAGTTGAGCTGATTTCACTCACAGCGCATCCCCCATTAATGGTGGTCCAAACGAGTAAGTTGAGTTTAAGGGAAGAAGATGAACATGAGAAAGAATAGTTGGTGAGAAACTTTCTATATTGAAAATGTAATTATACACACACATGATTACTATACTTTATGTGATAGACCCAAAATGTCATCTTTAAATTTAATAAGTAATTTTGTGTTCTAAGACCTTGAAAAGCACCATTTATCATTCATCTACTTGCGTGCGCAGTCCGTAAAATTCTCCGAAAAGTTTTCATGTGAAGAATAAATTAAAATGTGAAATAGAGTTTTAAAACTCAATTGAGTTGACTTTAGTCAACATTTTTAGCAAACAGACTTGGATCAGTATTTTGACAATTTTAGTAGGTCTGTATCGTAATTTGGGACTTGGACGTATGTCCGGAATCGAATTCCGGGGTCCCTAGCCCGAGATATGGAATTTTGATGAAAAATTAAAAGCTTGAAAGTTTAATGATTTTTAAGAAATTACTGATGTTGGATTTATTGACCTCAAGTCCGTATTTTAGTTCTGGAGCCCAGTATAGGTCCACTATAATAATTATGACTTGTCTGCCGAATTTGGTGAGAATCGGAGTTGATTTGACGTGATTCGGACGCCCGATTGTAAAAATATAAGTTTTAAAGTTTTCTAAAAATATTTCTTCGATTTGGTGTCTGATTCGTAGTTCTTGGTGTTATTTTGGCGATTTGATCGAGCGAGCAAGTTCGTATGATATTTTAGGACTTGGATGCATGTTTGGTTTGGAGCCCCGAGGGCTCAGGTTGGCTTCGGGTGGTTAACGGATCATTTTTGGACTTGAGGAAACTGCAGAAACCTGCTTTTGGTTTCCTTCTTCGCGTTCGCGAGGGGAGTCTCGCGTTCGCGAAGAGCAAATTAGGGCTGGCACATTTTTTGCTTCGCGTTCGCGACAGAGAGAACGCGTTCGCGAAGGCTTGGGATGCGAATCTTCGCGTTCGCGATCGAAGCCTCGTGTTCGCGAAGGGAAAGAGACTGGCCAAGTCAATTGCCTTCGCGTTCGCGAAGGCCAAGCCAAGCAAGCTTCACGTTCGCGAAGAGTAAAAGTTGGACAACACAAAGTTGTGTTTCGCGAGAGTACCTTCGCGTTCCCAGAAACAGAACTTAAGTTCTAGAAATGGGGTTTCGACCCATTTTCAACTCCTTCCCATTTTTAAGCTCGGGTAAGGCGATTTTTGGGCGATTTTCTCGGAAAAACATTGGGGTTTGATTATATTTCATGATTCCATACTCGTTTATATCATGAATCCGTAAATTTATGGAAGAAAAATCATATTTTAGTAAAACTTTCCAAAAATGAAAAATTAAGATTTGAAGGTCCATTTGATATTGGAATTAGACAAATTTTGTATGGTTGAACTCGTATCGAAATGGGTGTTCGTATTTCACGAGTTTTTCCGGGATTTGAAACGTGGGTCCCACTGCCGAATATTTTAATGAATTTCAGATTTTTATTCAAAAAATTAATAAATTCATATGGAATTAATTCCTATGATTAGTATTGAATATATCGAATTATTTGTAAATAGATTTAAAGCTTTCCGAGTCAAATTTAAAAGGAAAAGTTGTGGTTGAATAATTGATTGAAAATTATAAAGCGAGGTAAGTGTCGTGGTTAACCTTGACTTGAGGGAATAGAACCCTTAAATTATTTGTTATGTGAATTGCATGTGAACCACGTATAGGTGAGGTGACGAGTGTCTATACGTCATCAAATTAATTGTTTGCCTGCTTACTTGAAAAGTCATAAATTATTTTAAATCATGAATTAATTATTATAATAATTATTTCTCTCCTATTCTTTGTCAAACATTAATTCTTGAATTCTTGCATTAATTGTTACATGCTATTTGAATTATGTGTCTTAATTGTTATTTGACATTTAGTATATTAAATATGAAACTGCCTATTTTTTCCGTGATTTCCATAATAATTTGCTATTTGTCATTGTTTGTTTCATAATTAAATTATAATTATTGTATTTTTGTTGTCTTATAGGTTTATATTAATTGTTGCATTTATCGTGAAAGTTTCTTCTATAAGAATTGGTAAATGAATATGTTGGAGGAGCGGGTTGCACGCCGTAACAGAATTGATTGAAATAGTCAATATTGGAGGATCGGGTTGCACGCCGCAACAGACTTATTAAAAAGTCAATATTGGAGGATCGGGTTGCATGCCGCAACAGACTTATTAAAAAGTCAATATTGGAGGATCGGGTTGCACGCCGCAACAGACTTATTAAAAAGTCAATATTGGAGGA
Source organism: Nicotiana tabacum (assembly GCF_000715075.1). Lineage (NCBI taxonomy): Eukaryota > Viridiplantae > Streptophyta > Magnoliopsida > Solanales > Solanaceae > Nicotiana > Nicotiana tabacum. The sequence goes on along the minus strand of NC_134102.1, from coordinate 113,725,775 downwards.
TCGGGTTGCACGCCGCAACAGACTTATTAAAAAGTCTATATATATACTTGATTGAAATAAATATATGACAAACTTGATTAAAAGGAATATATTGGGAGAGCGGGTTGCACGCTGCAAACAGAATTGAATGTGAATATATTGTGAGAGCGGGTTGCACGCTGCAACAGAATTGGTTGAATTAATAATGGATTATGACTGCTGAGTTGGCTTCAATTATTATAAATGAGTTACCTGATTTATTTCTATTATTTGTTGTTGTTATCAATATTGCGTACAGGTTAATGTAAGTGAACCACCTTAGCCTCGTCACTACTTCGTCGAGGTTAGGCTCAGCACTTACCAGTACATGGGGTCGGTTGTAGTGATACTACACTCTGCACTTCTTGTGCAGATTTTGGAGTTGGTCCCAGCGGCGTACCATAGACTTGCTCGGATTTCAGCTACCACAGGAGACTTGAGGTATAACTGCATGGCATCCACAGTTCTGAAGTCCCCGTCTATTTTACTTTAGCTGTGTGTTCATTTCCAAACAACTTTATTTTATTCAGACCTTTATTTGTATTTATTCTAGAAGCTCGTGCACTTGTGACACCAATTCTGGGATGGTATTTAGACACCGTTATTTTTTTATGGATTATTTCACTATATTTCAAACTTTGCTTCCGCTTTTGTTCCTTGATTATTAATAATTTAAAAATTGTTTAAAAATTGGTTAATATTATTCTAACATTGGCTTGCCTAGCAAGTGAAATGTTAGGCGCCATCACGGTCCGAAGGTGAGAATTTCGGGTCGTGACAGTTGGTATCAGAGCACTAGATTACATAGGTCTCACGAGTCACGAGTAAGCTTAGTAGAGTCTGAAGGATCGGTACGGAGACGTTTGTACTTATCTCTCAGAGGCTATGAAGTTTAGGAATAATATTTTCAGTGGCATCAGCCATCTCACAGGCTGAGGGAGGAGCACAAACTCCCACTACTCCCGCTCCGGAGCAGATGGCTCCCCAGAATCAGGCTCCAGCAGCCCCGCCAGTTGGGGTAGTTCAGCCAGTTATTGCGGCACAGATCGGTGATAGGCCCGCCATGTCTTTTGAGGCCTTATTGAGACTGGATAAGTTTTCCAAGCTCTTTCCAGTTCACTTCAGTGGTACACCTTCTGAGGACCCATAGGATTATCTTGAACGCTGCCTTGAGGTGCTGCGGAACATGGGTATAGTTGAGACCAATGGGGTTGATTTTGCTATATTTCAGATGACGGGTTCCGCCAAGAGGTGGTGGAGAGATTATATATTGACCCGACTAGTCGGATCGCCTGCACGTACATGGGAGCAGTTCTCTCAGCTATTTCTGGAAAAGTTCCCCCCTATCAGACTAAGAGAGGAATTCCGCAAGCAATTTGAGCGTCTACAGTAGAGCAGTATGACTGTTACTCAGTATGAGTCCCGTTTTGTGGATTTGGCCCGTCATGCTCTCCTTTTACTACCTACGGAGGGAGAGAGAGTGAGGAGGTTTATTGAGGGACTCACTCACCCTATCAGACTTCAGATGGCCAAGGAGACCGGAAGTGAGATTTCTATTCAGGCGGATGCTAATGTCGCAAGGAGGATCGAGATAGTTCTTGCACAGGAGAGAGGGCAGAGGTCCGATAAGAGGCTTCGTCAGTTCGGTGGTTTCAGTGGTGCCTCGTCTGGAGGCAGGGGTAATTTTGATAGGGGTCATCCTCCTAGACCGTTTCATTTAGCACTTCATGTATCTCCCGGTGCTTCAGGGAGTCATGGTCCTATTATGCCTTACTCTGGGCAGCCAGTATTCAGTGCACATTCAGCTCCTATCAGTGCATCACCACTCCAGAGTTACTATAGCAGTTATCCGGCCCATTTGGATCAGCTTCAGCTTCAGCAGCCACGACATCAGGATGGGTGTTATGAGTGTGGAAACATTGGTCACATCATGAGGTATTTCCCTAGATTGGCGAGTAACAGATCGCGGCAAGATTCTCGTGCCATTATACCGGCACCGGTTGCTTCACCGCCTGCTCAGCCAGCTAGAGGTAGGGGTCAGGCAGCTAGAGGTGGAGGTCAAGCCATTAGAGGTGGAGGTCCGTCCATTAGAGGTGGATGTCAGACTGTTAGAGGTGGAGGCCAGCGAGTTAGAGGCCGTCCTAGAGACGCAGTTCAGAGTGGTGGGGCCTAGCCCTAATTTTATGCTTTTCCAGCTAGGCCTGAGGCCGAGTCATTCGATGTTGTGATCACAGGTATTATTCCAGTTTGTCATAGAGATGTTTCAGTTCTATTTGATCCAGGATCTACATATTCCTATGTGTTCTCCTATTTTACTTCATATTTGGTTGTGCCTTGTGATTCTCTGAGTACTTCTGTGTGTGTATCTACACCGGTGGGAGACTCTGTTGTAGTAGATCATGTCTATCGTTCGTGTGTGGTTACTATTGGTAATCTTGAGACTAGTGTGGATCTTTTACTTCTTGATATGGTAGATTTTGATGTCATCTTGGGTATGGATTAGATGTCCTCTTATCATGCTAGATTGGATTGTCATGCCAAGACAGTGAACCTAGCTATGCTGGGGTTACCTCGGTTAGAGTGGAAAGGAACTCCTGGCCATTCTGCCAGAAGAGTTATTTCTTATATGAAAGCTCGGTGTATGGTAAAGAAAGGGTGTCTAGCCTATTTGGCTTATATTCGCGATCCCAGTGCGGATGCTCCTTCTATGGACTCAGTACCAGTTGTTCGTGAATTTCCAGAAGTATTTTTTGCAGATCTGTCGGGGATGCCACTCGACAGAGATATTGACTTCTGTATTGATTCGGCTTCCGAGCACTCAGCCCATTTTTATTCCACCATATTGTATGGCCCCGCCAGAGTTGAAAGAATTGAAAGAGCAGTTACAAGACTTGCTTGATCAGGGATTCATTAGACCCAGTGTCTCGCCCTAGGGTGCACCAGTATTATTTGTAAAGAAGAAAGATGGCTCGATGCGGATGTGTATAGACTATCGGTAGTTGAACAATGCCACTATCAAAAACAAATATCCGCTGCCAAGAATTGATGACTTATTTGATCAGTTTTAGGGTGCCAAGGTATTTTTGAATATTAATTTGAGATCTGGTTACCATCAGTTGAAGATTAGGGCATCTGATGTCCCTAAGACAACTTTTCGGACTCGGTATGGGCATTACGAGTTCCTAGTGATGTCATTTGGGTTGACAAATGCTCCAGCAGCATTTATGGATTTGATGAATCGGGTGTTTAAGCCTTATTTGGATTCTTTTGTGGTTGTATTCATTGATGATATCTTGATTTACTCCAGCAGTCGAGAGGAGCATGAGCAGCATCTTCGAAGTGTGCTTCACACCTTGAAGAATAATCAGTTATATGCCAAATTTTCAAAATGTGAGTTTTGGTTAGACTCAGTTGCCTTTTTGGGACATGTTGTATCGACAGAAGGCATAAAGGTGGATCCTAAGAAGATTGAGGCTGTTCAGAATATGCCTAGACCTACTTCGGTTACAGATATCCGGAGTTTTCTGGGTTTGGCAGGTTATTATCGTCGGTTCGTGGAAGGGTTTTCATCTATAGCAAGCACATTGACTAGACTAACCCAGAAGGGTGTCCCATTCAGATGGTCAGGCGAATATGAGTTGAGCTTTCAGAAGCTCAAGACCGCTTTGACTACGGCGCAAGTGTTGCTATTACCCACAGGTTCAAGATCGTATACGGTATATTATGACGCATCTCACATTGGGCTTGATGCAGTATTAATGCAAGATGGCAAGGTAATTGCATATACGTCGCGGCAGTTGAAAGTTCACGAGAAGAATTATCTTGTTCATGACTTAGAATTGGCAGCCATTGTTAATGAGTTGAAGATTTGGAGGCATTACCTCTACGGTGTCTCGTGTGAGGTATTTACTGATCATCGTAGCCTCAAGTATCTGTTCAAACAAAAGGATCTTTATTTGAGGCAAAGAAGATGGATGGAGTTGTTGAAAGACTATGATATCACCATTTTGTATCACCCCGGAAAGGCCAATGTGGTGGCCGATGCCTTGAGTAGAAAGGTTGTGAGTATGGGCAGTCTTGTGTATATTCCGGTTGGTGAGAGTCCATTAGCTGCAGATGTTCAGACTTTGGCTAATCAGTTCGTGAGGTTAGATGTTTCAGAACCCAGTTGGGTTCTAGCTTGCACAGTCGCTCGGTCTTCTTTATATGAGCGCATAAGAGAGAGGCAGTATGATGATCCTCATTTACTTGTCCTTAAGGACACGGTGCGGCACGGTGATGCCAAACAGGTTGCTGTGGGGGAAGATGGGGTTCTGCGAATGCAGGGTCGTATTTGTGTGCCTAATGTGGATGGGCTTCGTGAATTAATTCTTGAAGAAGCACACAGTTCCAGGTATTCTATTCATCCAGGTACCGCCAAAATGTATCAAGATTTGTGGCAACATTATTGGTGGAGGAAAATGAAAAGGGATATAGTCGCACATGTAGCTCGGTATCTGAATTGTCAGCAAGTAAAGTACGAGCATGAGAGACCTGGTAGTTTGCTTCAGAAGTTAGAAATTCCTGAGTGGAAGTGGGAGCGTATCACTATGGATTTTGTTGTTAGGCTCCCACGGACTCAGAGAAAATTTGACACAGTTTGGGTCATTGTGGACAGGTTGACCAAGTCAGCACATTTCATTTCAGTGGCAGTTACCTATTCTTCAGAGAGGTTAGCTGAAATTTACATTCGTGAGATTGTCTGCCTTCACGGTGTGCTAGTGTCTATTATTTCAGATCAAAATACGCAGTTTACCTCACATTTCTGGAGGGTTGTACAGCGTGAGTTAGGCACGCGAGTGGAGTTGAGTACAGTATTTCATCCACAGACAGACGGACAGTCAGAGCGCACTATTCAGATATTGGATGATATGCTTCGCGCTTATGTTATAGACTTTGGAGGTTCTTGGGATCATTTCTTACCACTTGCAGAGATTGCTTATAATAATAGCTACCAGTCGAGTATTCAGATGGCTCCATATGAGGAATTATACGGAAGGCGATGCCGATCGTCAGTTGGTTGGTTTGAACCGGGAGAGGCTCGGTTGTTGGGTACCGATTTGGTACAGGATGCCTTGGATAAGATCAAGATTATTCAGGATCGATTTCGCACAGCTCAGTCTAGGCAAAAGAGTTATACCGACCGTAAAGTTCGTGATATTGCATTCATGGTTGGAGAACGAATATTGCTCTGGGTTTCACCTATGAAAGGTGTAATGAGGTTCGGAAAGAAGGGCAAGTTGAGCCCTAGGTATATCGGACCCTTTGAAATTCTTGAAATGGTGGGTGAAGTAGCTTACATGCTTGCATTACCACCTAGTTTATGAGCGGTTCATTCGGTGTTCCATGTGTCTATGCTCTAGAAATATCATGGTGATCTGTCCCATGTGTTAGATTTCACCTCAGTCCAATTGGACAAAGATTTGACTTGCGAGGAGGAGCCGGTGGCTATTCTAGCCCGACAGGTCCGACAGTTGAGGTCAAAGAGTTATCCTTCAATTCAGGTGCAATGGAGAGGTCAGCTAGTAGAGGCATCAACCTAGGAGTCCGAGTCGGACATGCGGAGTAAATATCCACACTTATTTACCAACTCATGTACTTTTTTCTAACTCCGTTCGAGGACCAACGATTGTTTTAGAGGTGGAGAATGTGATGACCCAAAATATCATCTTTAAATTTAATAAGTAATTTTGTGTTCTAAGACCTTGAAAAGCACCATTTATCATTTCTCGACTTGCGTGTGCACTCCGTAAAATTCTCCGGAAAGTTTTCATGTGAAGAATGAATTAAAATGTGAAATAGAGCTTTAAAACTCAATTGAGTTGACTTTAGTCAACACTTTTAGCAAACAGACCTGGATCAGTATTTTGACAATTTTGGTAGGTCTGTATCGTGATTTGGGACTTGGGCGTATACCCGGAATCGAATTCCGGGGTCCCTAGCCCGAGATATGGAATTTTGATGAAATATTAAAAGCTTGAAAGCTTAATGATTTCTAAGAAATTACTAATATTGGATTTATTGACCTCGGGTCTGTATTTTGGTTCTGAAACCTGGTATACGTCCACTATAATAATTATGACTTGTCTGCAGAATTCGGTGAGAATCAGAGTTGATTTGATGTGATTTAGACGCCCGGTTGTAAAAATATCAGTTTTAAAGTTTTCTTGAAAATTTTCTTCGATTTGGTGTCCGATTTGTAGTTCTTGGTGTTATTTTGGCTATTTGATTACGCGAGCAAGTTCGTACGATGTTTTAGGACTTAGGTGCATGTTTGGTTTGAAGCCCCGAGGGCTCGGGTTGGTTTCGGGTGGTTAACAGATCGTTTTTGTACTTGAGGAAACTGCAGAAACTTGCTTCTAGTTTCCTTCTTCGCGTTCGCGAGGGGAGTCTCGCGTTCAGGAAGAGCAAATTGGGGCTGGCACATTTTTTGCTTCGCATTCGCGACAGAGAGAATGCGTTCGCGAAGGCTTGGGATGCAAAGCTTCGCGTTCGTGATCGAAGCCTCGCGTTCACGAAGGGAAGGAGACTGGCTAGGTTAATTGCCTTCGTGTTCGCGAAGGGCATCTCGCGTTCGCGAAGGCCAAGCCAGGCAAGCTTCGCATTCGCGAAGTAGCCCTCGCATTCGCGAAGAGTAAAAGTTGGACAGCACAAAGTTGTGCTTCACGTTCGCAAGAGTACCTTCGCGAACGCGAATGGTAAAAAATCGAGAAACAGAACTTAAGTTCTGAAAATGGGGTTTCGACCCATTTTCAACTCCTTCTCATTTTTGAGCTCGGGTAAGGCGATTTTTGGGCGATTTTCACGGAAAAATATTGGGGTAAGTGTTCCTTATCCTATATTGATTATATTTCATGATTCCATACTCGTTTATATCATGAATACGTAAATTTATGGAAGAAAAATCAGATTTTTGTAAAACTTTCCAAAAACGAAAAATTAAGATTTGAAGGACCATTTGATATCAGAATTGGACCAATTTTATATGATTGAACTCATATCGGAATGGGTGTTCGGATTTCGCGAGTTTTCCCGGGATTTGAGACGTGGGTCCCACTGCCGAATATTTTAATGAATTTGGGATTTTTATCTGGAAAATTTGTAAATTCATATGGAATTAATTTCTATGATTAGTATTGAATATATCGAATTGTTTGTGAATAGATTGGAAGCTTTCGGAATCAAATTTAAAAGGAAAAGTTATGGTTGAATAATTGATTGGAAATTACAAAACGAGGTAAGTGTCGTGGTTAACCTTGACTTGAGGGAATAGAACCCTTAAATTATTTGTTATGTGAATTGCATATGAACCACGTATAGGCGAGGTGACGAGTGTCTATACGTCGTCAAATTAATTGTTTGCCTGCTTACTTGAAAAGTCATAAATTATTTTAAATCATGAATTAATTATTATAATAATTATTTCTCTCCTATTCTTTGTCAAACATTAATTCTTGAATTCTTGCATTAATTGTTATATGCTATTTGAATTATGTGTCTTAATTGTTATTTGACATTTAGAATATTAAATATTAAACTGCCTATTTTCTCCCTGATTTTCATAATAATTTGTTATTTGTCATTGTTTGTTTTATAATTAAATCATAATTATTGTATGCTTGTTGTTTTATAGTTTTATATTAATTGTTGCATTTATCGGGAAAGTTTCTTATATAAGAATTGGTAAATGAATATAATGGAGGAGCGAGTTATACGCCGAAACAGAATTGATTGAAATGGATATATATTGGAGGATCGGGTTGCACGCCGCAACAGACTTATTAAAAAGTCAATATTGGAGGATCGGGTTGCACGATGCAACAAACTTATTAAAAAGTTAATATTGGAGGATCGGGTTGCACGCCGCAACAGACTTATTAAAAAGTCAATATTGGAGGATCGGGTTGCACGCCACAACAGACTTATTAAAAAGTCAATATTGGAGGATCGGGTTGCACGCCGTAACAGACTTATTAAAAAGTCTATATATATACTTGATTGAAATAAATACATGACAAACTTGATTAAAAGTTATATATTAGGAGAGCGGGTTGCACGCTGCAATAAAATTGTATGTGAATATATTGTGAGAGCGGGTTGCACGCTGCAACAGAATTGGTTGAAATAATAATGGATTATGACTGCTGAGTTGACTTCAATTATTATAAATGAGTTACGTGATTTATTTCTATTATTTGTTGTTGCTATCAATATTGCGTACAAGTTAATGTAAGTGAACCATCTTAGCCTCGTCACTACTTCGTCGAGGTTATGCTCAACACTTACCAGTACATGGGGTCGGTTGTACTGATACTACACTCTGCACTTCTTGTGCAGATTTTGGAGTTGGTCCCAGCGACGTACCATAGACTTGCTCGGATTTCAGCTACCAGAGGAGACTTGAGGTATAACTGCCTGGCGTCCGCAGTTCTGAAGTCCCCGTCTATTTTACTTTAGCTGTGTGTTCATTTCTAGACAACTTTATTTTATTCAGACCTTTATTTATATTTATTCTAGAAGCTCGTGCACTTGTGACACCAATTCTGGGATGGTATTTAGACACCGTTATTTTTTTATAGATTATTTTACTATATTTCAAACTTTGCTTCCGCTTTTGTTTTCTTGATTATTAATAATTTAAAGATTGTTTAAAAATTGGTTAATATTATTCTAACGTTGGCTTGCCTAGCAAGTGAAATATTAGGCGCCATCACAGTCCGAAGGTGGGAATTTCGGGTTGTGACACTCTACTAACTTAATCCCCAATTAACTAATGCCAACTACTGTAACTACTCTAACTAACTGGTGACAGCTGGCTAACTGCCTTGCCCAGTTGTCATACTGCCTCATATTCTCACACTCCCCCTCAAGCTGGAGGGTATAGAATGTTAAGCACTCCAAACTTGCTCAACAAATATTCATTATGTACTCTCCCAAGTCCTTTAGTTAATAGATCTGCCTGCTGCTCCTTTGTCCCTATGTGATGAGTCTTAATTTTGCCATCTTTGATCTTATCTCTAACAAAGTGGCAATCAACCTTTCATGAAATATAGGATTGGCTGCAATCTCTAGGGATACCTTACTGTCACAAAACACACTCACAGGTTGCTCAATTGAAATGCCAAGCTCTATAAACAACCCAAGTAGCCAAACTACTTCTGCAGTAGCTGTTGCAAGACTTCTATATTCTGCTTCTGCTGAGCTTCTAGACATTGTCTGTTGCTTCTTAGATTTCCATGACACCAATGATTCCCCAAACTTCACAAAGAAACCATTTACTGACATTCTGGTATTAGGACATGCCGCCCAGTTTGCATCACAAAAGCAAGTCAGATTGTTTGCACTTTTATTGCTCAGTAGAATTCCCATTCCTGGATTCAATTTGATATATCTTACAACTCTTATTGCTGCTTCTCAGTGAGATTTCTTGGGTGACTACATAAATTGACTAAGTGTTTGCACAACAAATATTATATCTGGCCTTGTGATAGTTAGATATATTAATCTCCCAATCAATATCTGATAACTTGCAGCATCCTTCATCAATTTATCTCCAGATACCCCAACATGTGCATCAAATTCTGCTGAAGTAAACTATTGATTCATATCTATTGGAGTGGCCACTGGTTTAGTAGCTCCTAACCCCAGATCAGAAATCAATTGTAAGACATACTTCCTTTGGTTTAGTAAAATCCCTTTGTTGGATCTCATAACTTCAATTCCCAAGAAATACTTTAGTTCTCCCAAATCCTTTAATTTGAATTTGTGATTTAAAGCATCTTTGGTTTCCTGAATGAACTGCTCATTGTTTCCTGTGATGAGCAGACCATCCACATACATAAGAACAACCATAAAGTCTGCTTCTTTCTTCTTGGTAAATAGTGAATAGTCATATAGACTTTGCTTATACCCAGCTTCAAGAAGTGCCTCTGCAAGTTTGATATTCCATTGTCTTGAAGCTTGTTTTAGTCCATATAAGGACTTTACTAGCTTGCACACCTTAGTCCCCCCTGTCTTCTAAAACCTTGAGGCATTTCCATATATACTTCTTTATATAAGTCTCCCTGCAAAAATGCATTATACACATCCATTTGATACATAGTCCACCCTTTTGATGTTGCTACTGCAATAACTGATCTCACAGTTACCATTTTGGCAACTGGTGAAAAGGTTGCATGGTAGTCTAACCCCTCTTTTGTGGCTATATCCTTTTGCTACTAGCCCAGCCTTGAATTTTTCAACATCTCCATTAGCTTTATACTTATTTTATACACCCATTTTGATCTAATTGTGTTCTTTCTCTTGGGCAAGTCTACTATCTCCCATGCCCTGTTGTCCTCGAATGCCTTGATTTCCTGCTTCATTGCTTCAACCCATCTCTTGTCTCTTGATGCTTCTGTGAAGTTCTGTGGTTCTGTGAGTGTTGAGACCTTTGCCACAAAGCTTTTACATGCCTGTGAAAGCTGATCATAACACATGTAGTCTGAAATAGGATATAATGCCACATTATGTGCTTTGCTCTTGATAACATTATCTTGCAACCATAAAGGTTCTTTGGTGCTTCTGCCAGATCTTCTTGGCTCTTGACCTCTGATTTTTTAGGGTACATAATTAGTACAGCATCTATGCATTCAACATCCAGAGATTGGCCTGGTGCAGGATCATTTTTTGCATGCTCATCATATTTAGCTTGTTGAGGTTCAGATACTTGTTCAGATACTGCAGCATCAGCAACATTGCCTTCTTCAACATGAGAAATGGGGGCATTTTCACAAACTGCATCAACTTCATCATCTTCATAAGCTTCATGGACTGTATCATAGTCATCAGCTGTATCAGTTTCACCTTCAGATGCATGATCTGCAGCAGGTGTCTGCAATGGTTCAAGTGTATGATCTGCATCATGTCCCTGTAATAGTTCATGCTCAAATGATACACTCCCCCTAGCAGGAACATTAACAGGATGCAATGAGGAAGACTTAGCAAATGGGAACATATGCTTTTTGAATACAACATCCCTGCACACACAAAAATAATTAGTGGCAAGGTCCAAGAATTTATAGCCCTTTTGTATTTCTGAATAGCCCAGGTGCACAACAGGTTTGGCTCTTGCTGAGAACTTGTTATCATGCATCATAGTAGTGGCATAGCACATGCATCCAAAAACTCTTAAGTGCTCAAGAGAAGGCTTCTGATGATGTAGGAGTTCATATGGTGATTTGCCTTGCAGAATGATAGAACGCAGCCTGTTTATAATGTAAACAACAGTAGTAATACATTCTCCCTAGTACTTAGTTGGTACATTTGCCTGGAATTTTAGGGCCCTTGATGTATCTAATATATGTCTATGTTTTCTCTCAACTACCTCATTTTGTTAGGGAGTATATGCACAGCTACGTTGTTGTATAATACCATAGTATTCAAGTAATTCAATGCACTGTTTACTAAAAAACTCTCCTACATTATCAGTTCTAACAGTCTTAATTGCTACACCAAATTATGTTCTTAGCATAGAGAGAAACTTTTGTAACACAACAATTACATCACTTTTCAACTATAGTAAATGTACCCAAGTATACCTAGAATGATCATCCACAACTGTTAGAAAGTAGTATTTTCTATCATGCGTGGGAAACGTGTATGGTCCCCAAACATCCATGTGCAAAAGCATTAAAGGATTACTACTCCTTGTAACACTTCTAAGAAAAACTAGTCTGCTCTGCTTAGCTAAGGGGCATACAAAATAATCTTTATTCACATTAAGATCTTTAAGTTGTAAGGATTCTATATTTTTCATTGTACTAACATAGGTGTGACCTAATCTTTTATGCCAAAGAATGCCATCTACTTCTGGTTTCTGGACTGCTGCAACTGATGTTTGCCTCAAACCTCTAGCAATGTGCTCATCCTTCACCACATACAAGCTTCCCCTTTCCTTACCAATCCCCCTCACCATGCCACTCCAAAGGTCCTGAAATACACGGAAGTCAGGATAGAGGTGAACAGAGCAACTGAGTTCTTTTGTGAGCTTTGACATAGACAACAAATTAAATTTGAAGTCAGGAACATATAAAATATTCTTAATCTCCATGTCCTTAAGAAATGTTGCACTACCAATGTGAGATATATACGTCTTCTCACCAGTGGGTAAATGTACTTGATCTCTACCAGTTTTCAACTTAGTCTTAGAGTGTAGTATATCTAGGGAAGCATCTATGTGATGAGTCGCACCAGAATCAACTATCCATTATTTACTAGGATTATCAGTCATTAGTGCAGTAGCAATACCTTCCATGTTGACTTGTGGAACTGTAATGTCTTTATTCAGCATATCCAGGATTTATCTATATTGATTCTCAGTGAAGAAGTGCCCTCCTGCAGGACCATCATTGTGTGCTCTTCCTCCAGCCATGTGTGCCTGTTCCTCATGCTCAGCATTACTAGTTGCACAATTAGCCACAACTTTCCTTTTAGCATTAAAATTTACACGGTAGCCTATCAACTTGTAGCAATTTCCTTTCAAGTGTCCAGTCATCTTATAGTAGTCACATTTCATGAATGGCTTCTTCCCTTTGTAGCCTTGTCCTTGTCCAGCTTGCATAGTAATAGGATCTCTTCTAGCTCCTAAGGTTGGATATGGACTTGATCTTTGACTTTCATCCTCAATTATCAACACATAGGATTGGTTCAAGGTTGGTTCAAAAGTTTTCTTCAGAATCTGCATCCTTGCCTACTCATAGGTCTCATTCAGACCACTGAGAAACTGAAGTAACCTTTGACGATGAAGGTGTTCAATATAGTCCTTTGATTTAGCATAATCACAACTTGGTGTGGGAAATAAAGCATCATGCTCCGACCACATTTCCTTCAGTCTCGTGAAATAGGAATCAACAGAATTAGTTCCTTGGGAAATCGTTATAATTTCTCTGTGCAATTGAAAAATTCAAACTCGATTGACCTTATCAAATCTCTCCTTCAGGTCTTCCCAAACTAAGTGCGCATCTGATGCATAAGCTATTCCACTGACGAGGTTCGTTGATACAGTGTTC